>NC_084554.2:57637500-57670000 GCF_033978685.3 Nerophis lumbriciformis
ATGTGTATTTATTTTTCATCAGTTATTCATATGCGGTATATTTGGTTAGTACTTATTTTTCTAATCGGCCTGACCTAAGTCTGAGGTGTATGTGTTAAATTCATATTATTTGTGATGAACACATGCATTCATATCATTTGAAAAAGTGTTCTATTGTAAGTAGGTTACAGATCCTTATTGACTACGATTAAAATCAACCTCCGTGTTAATATTTCAGTCACATATTTTAACATAAGTCACATAGTTTTGCTTATTTGACTTAAGGCTTGTCAATCTTATGACTAAAATTGTTATTTAATGTTCAGTTTACATTTGCATTCTGCGTTATTAGAACACATTTAAATCACACACACAAGATCCATAGCAGTTTCTCTGTCCTACAAATAAATGTGTTAACCTGCCAACGTGTGCTGGGTTTGCGCCTTAACACAATCTGGCAGCGTACGTCTTGAGCAGCAGACCTCGCCACATTCTCATTTCCATACAGAAACTTTAGGTAACATAAGTCCCTTAAAGCAGAATGACTATGAAACCATTTCCATACAGAAACTTTAGGTATCATAAGTCCCTTAAAGCAGAATGACTATGAAAGCATCCTTGTTTGAGGAGCCAACCCTAAGTGTTCCCTCCAAGATGCGCCTAAGGACCACACAAGAGCCATCGCATTCATCTCCAGAAGAAACTTTTAAAGTCTTACCGCCGTCCCCCTACATGTACTCACACACACACACACACACACACACACACACACACACACACACACACACACACACACACACACACACCTTTGTCTCTCTGACGATCTTCATTGTTTCGTCTTTAGAAAATAGAAAGCACAGAGAATGTTCAATTGCTTGTGAAATTTAAATGGGGGAGATTACACAGCTGCTGAAGACCCCTTTTTCTCACACACACACACACACACACACACACACACACACACACACACACACACACACACACACACACACACACGCACACACACACACACACACACACACACGCACGCACGCACACCCAAATGCATTTGTGCCACCTCATTTGTTTTGTTTCCCTCACTTCAGCCTAACTGATGCAACCTTTAGCCTTCTTAGAGGCAATAAGTATTGTGTTCATGGTGCCATTGTTTTTGTGCTTTTAGCAGGATAGTGCAAAAACTAGAAAAACATTCAATTTTGTGGATCATGTGCCAAAAGAACACATTCAACTGTGGTGCAAATGTAAATTTTGCCAAAATGCGAACGGTCCACGTCAATTTTCTAAACCTTTTGTGCTCATAAAAACAATATATATACTGTATATATGTGTATATATATACACAGTATACACGCTCATACAAAAACATATATAAGCACATACATATATAAGCACGGGCTTCACGGTGGCAGAGGGGTTAGTGCATCTGCCTCACAATACCAAGGTCCTGAGTAGTCTTGGGTTCAATCCCGGGCTCGGGATCTTTCTGTGTGGAGTTTGCATGTTCTCCCCGTGACTGCGTGGGTTCCCTCCGGGTGCTCCGGCTTCCTCCCACCTCCAAAGACATGCACCTGGGGATAAGTTGATTGGCAACACTAAATTGGCCCTAGTGTGTGGATGTGAGTGTGAATGTTGTCTGTCTATCTGTGTTGGCCCTGCGATGAGGTGGCGACTTGTCCAGGGTGTACCCCGCCTTCTGCCCGATTGTAGCTGAGATAGGCTCCAGCGCCCCCCGCGACCCCAAAGGGAATAAGCGGTAGAGAATGGATGGATATATAAGCACATACATATATATATATATATATATATATATATATATATATATATATATATATATATATATATATATATATATATATATATATATATATATATATGCACACATATATACACACATACCGTATTTTCCGCACTATAAGGCGCATGGGGTTATAAGGCGCACCTTCTCGTGGAAGTGGTCCTTAATGGAGTCAGTGTCGCTGCTGTTGTCCAGCAGTTCAGTGACAATTCCTGCCTTCCTGAAAGCTCGGACCACAGTTGAGACTGATATATCAGCCCAGGCATTTACCATCCACTGGCAGATAGTGGCGTACGTCGTCCGGCGCTGTCTCCGTCTTGGTGAACGTGTGTTGGCCTTCTGTCATCCGTGTTTACTGCGTGACTGATCGCTTTCACTTTCAACTCTGCGTCGTAAGCGTGTCTCTTAATAGGAGACATTTTGGACTCTTTACATAAACAAACGAATGGAAATGAAACGTCATATACGACGTCATATAGGTCATATATGAAACGTCATATATGACGTCCCAGCATGCACCGCACGCTTCTTCTTCTTCTACAGGGACGGCTGCTTACCATAGAAGAAGAACTTCTTCTTCTACGGGGAAAAATAAGTTGACGGCTGTTTACCGTAGTTGCGAGACCTAAACTAGATGAAAATGAAGTTTAGGTTTGTTGTGGCTCAATATTGGTCCATATAGAAAATACGGTATGTGTGTGTATATATATGTGTATACCTGTATGCACGTGTGTGTGTGTTTATATATATACTGTATATATAATGTGTATGTGTATACATGTATGCACATATGTCTATGAATGTACGTACTAGAGATGCGCGGATAGGCAATTATTTCATCCGCAACCGCATCAGAAAGTCGTCAACCATCCGCCATCCACCCGACCTAACATTTGATCAGAACCGCACCCGCCCGTTGTTATATATCTAATATAGACGATGCAAGGCATTAGTGAGGTTATAAAGCTTTTGCCTGTTAAAGAAAGGAGACTGATCCAATGCAGCACAGACATTCGCGTGCCACGCTGTCACGACCCAGACGCACACCAGTGCGCAATCATATGGGAGCCGCGCTGAGCGCACCTCCAAGCGCGTCTCGCTGCCGGCGACGGCCGGGTATGAGCCCGACGCTCCAGCGCCATCCATTTTCAGGGCTAGTTGATTCGGCAGGTGGGTTGTTACACACTCCTTAGCGGGTTCCGACTTCCATGGCCACCGTCCTGCTGTCTATATCAACCAGGGTGAGCCCCACCCCTTTCGTGAGCGCACTGCGCGCCGAGTGACCCCTGTTGCGCGCCCCCGGCAACAGGGGTGGCGTGGCGGGCAGGTAAGCTGCTTACCTGCTGCGCGTGACGCCGGCCGCGGCGAAGGCGGACGAGGCGGGGTGTCGGTGCGGTGGGCGCGGTGGTGACCCTGGACGTGCGTCGGGCCCTTCTCGCGGATCGCCTCAGCTACGGCTCCCGGTGGGGCCCTCTCGGGGGAAGGGGCCTCGGTCCCGGACCCCGGCGAGGCGTCCCTTCTCCGCTCCGTAAAAGTGTCCGTCTCTTTTTTTTTTCTTCTTCTGTTGTGGCATATGCTGCAGGTGCCTGCTCATTTTTCGTATGTGGGTAACAACATTTAACTATGTATATATATTTACCAATTGGTTTAACTGCCACCCGCCTGAATCTATTTCAAATCTAATTTTTTTTAATTTCAACCGCCCGACCCGACCCGCGGATAAAATCTCATTTTTTAAAATTTCATCCGCCCGATCCGCGGATAATCCGCGGACTCCGCGGTTGTGCCCGCAAACCGCGCATCTCTAGTACGTACATATGTGTATGTATGTACATATGTATATACATAAATATATTATTTCTGAACTAACCCTAACCCTTGTAATGAGAGTATTTTAATTTCTCTGATAATCAAGTCTCACATCCTGACTCTCTTATTTCCGTGCAGCTGGGACTCTCACGGTTCTTCTCTGAAGACGGCCATCTTGTTTACCGTCAGGTGAAGATGGCGGCACGACCCTACCAGACAGTCAAGCAGCAGTGGTTCAGGTCACTGCAGGAAACGGGCCTGGGCACTTGGGTTAAGAAGCCTCCTGAGGAAGAACAGTTCCTGTTGTCGGACTAAAGAGTGTGTGTGTGTGTGTGTGTTAACCTTTATTTTTTTATTAGGACAAGGTAGAACCAGGATCTTTGCAAACAGCTTTATAACTGCAAACTCTTACTTGTCACCATAGTGTGTGTGTGTGTGTGTGTGTGTGTGTTTTGATTTGTATGGACCACACATTCTCTCCTCCACTCCATATGAAAAGCGGAAGGTCAACTGGACGTGCTGAAAAGAAGAGAAAATAAAAAGGAATGGTGTGCTGCTGTTGGTCTCCTTTAAACACACTGACACAAATACAGTCTTCGCCACCAACCCCACCCCCGCCCTCGGGTGTTGCGTCTGTCAAGAAAAGGTGGGGTAACCTTGAGCGATGTGAAAGGCAGCCGCTATCTTGTCATCAGCTATTTTCAGGCCCCAAAGCTCCCGCAGAGGTGCCCAGCCATAGGGGAGAAAGCGTGAACGAGACAGAGGAAAGGCAAAAAAGAGAAGGCCTCCGTCCAATTACCTGTCCTGTCAGGGTGACGGCTGTCGAGGAAGAGGAAGAGGAAGAGGAAGAGAGGGGGAAAGAAAGAACGCAAGGACAGACAATTCAATGCCATCTCAAACCACCTTTTTCCATCTTTGTCCTTTTACTCACCTCCCACTTTCTTTATTTCCATCACTTCCTCCACCAATCAGTTCACCACCACCACGTAGACACAAGTTTTATATATATATATATATACACAGGTAAAAGCCAGTAAATTAGAGTATTTTTAAAAACTTGATTTATTTCAGTAATTGCATTCAAAAGGTGTAACTTGTACATTATATTTATTCATTGCACACAGACTGATGCATTCAAATGTTTATTTCATTTAATTTTGATGATTTGAAGTGGCAACAAATGAAAATCCAAAATTCCGTGTGTCACAAAATTAGAATATTACTTAAGGCTAATACAAAAAAGGGATTTTTAGAAATGTTGGCCAACTGAAAAGTATGAAAATGAAAAATATGAGCATGTACAATACTCAATACTTGGTTGGAGCTCCTTTTGCCTCAATTACTGCGTTAATGCGGCGTGGCATGGAGTCGATGAGTTTCTGGCACTGCTCAGGTGTTATGAGAGCCCAGGTTGCTCTGATAGTGGCCTTCAACTCTTCTGCGTTTTTGGGTCTGGCATTCTGCATCTTCCTTTTCACAATACCCCACAGATTTTCTATGGGGCTAAGGTCAGGGGAGTTGGCGGGCCAATTTAGAACAGAAATAGCATGGTCCGTAAACCAGGCACGGGTAGATTTTGCGCTGTGTGCAGGCGCCAAGTCCTGTTGGAACTTGAAATCTCCATCTCCATAGAGCAGGTCAGCAGCAGGAAGCATGAAGTGCTCTAAAACTTGCTGGTAGACGGCTGCGTTGACCCTGGATCTCAGGAAACAGAGTGGACCGACACCAGCAGATGACATGGCACCCCAAACCATCACTGATGGTGGAAACTTTACACTAGACTTCAGGCAACGTGGATCCTGTGCCTCTCCTGTCTTCCTCCAGACTCTGGGACCTCGATTTCCAAAGGAAATGCAAAATTTGCTTTCGTCAGAAAACATGACTTTGGACCACTCAGCAGCAGTCCAGCTCTTTTTTTCCTTAGCCCAGGTGAGACGCTTTTCGCGCTGTTTCTTGGTCAACAGTGGCTTGACACGAGGTATGCGGCAGTTGAAACCCATGTCTTTCAAGCGTCTCTTGGTGGTGGATCTTGAAGCACTGACTCCAGCAGCTGTCCACTCCTTCTGAATCTCCCCCACATTTTTGAATGGGTTTTTTTTCCACAATCTTGACCAGGGCGCGGTGATCCCTATCGCTTGTACACTTTTTCTGACCACAGTTTTTCCTTCCCTTTGCCTCTCCATTAATGTGTTTGGACACAGAGCTCTGAGAACAGCCAGCCTCTTCAGCAATAACCTTTTGTGTCTTTCCCTCCTTGTGCAATGTGTCGATGGTTGCCTTTTGGACAGCTGTCAAATCTGAAGTCTTCCCCATGTTTGTGTAGGCTTCAGAACTGGACTGAGAGACCATTTAAAGCCCTTTGCAGGTGTTTTGAGTTAATCAGCTGATTAGTTTGTGGCACCAGGTGTCTTCAAAATGTAACCCTTACACAATATTCTAATTTTGTGACACACGGAATTTTGGATTTTCATTTGTTGCCACTTCAAATCATCAAAATTAAATGAAATAAACATTTGAATGCATCAGTCTGTGTGCAATGAATAAATATAATGTACAAGTTACACCTTTTGAATGCAATTACTGAAATAAATCAAGTTTTTCAAAATATTCTAATTTACTGGCTTTTACCTGTACAGTGGTGGAATGAACACATTATTATGCCTCATTTTGTTGTGATGCCCCGCTGGATGCATTAAACAATGTAACAAAGTTTTACAAAATAATTCAACTCAAGTTATGTAAAAAAATGCCAACATGGCACTGCCATATTTATTATTGAAGTCACAAAGTGCATTCTTTTTTTAAACATGCCTCAAAACAGCAGCTTGGAATTAGGGACGTGCTCTCCCTGAGAGAGCATGAGGAGGTTGAGGTGGGCGGAGTTGGGGGGGCGGGGTTGAGGTAAGGGGCTTAGGGGGTAGCGGGGGTGTATATTGTATTGTCACGGAAGAGTTAGTGCTGCAAGGGATTCTAGGTATTTGTTCTGTTGTGTTTATGGTGTGTTACTGTGCGGATGTTCTCCCGAAATGTGTTTGTCATTCTTGTTTGGTGTGGGTTCACAGTGTGGCGCATATTTGTAACAGTGTTAAACTTGTTTATATGGCCACCCTCAGTGTGACCTGTATGGCTGTTCAATCAATCAATTAATCAATGTTTATTTATATAGCCCTAAATCACAAGTGTCTCAAAGGGCTGCACAAGCCACAACGACATCCTGGGTACAGAGCCCACTTAAGGGCAAGGAAAAACTCACCCCAGTGGGAAGTCGATGTGAATGACTATGAGAAACCTTGGAGAGGACCGCATATGTGGGTGACCCCCCCCTCTAGGGGAGACCGAATGCAATGGATGTCGAGTGGGTCTGACATAATATTGTGAAAGTCCAGTCCATAGTGGATCCAACATATCAGTGAAAGGGAGACAGGTCAGCAGCACAGAGATGTCCCCAACCGATGCACAGGCTAGTGGTCCACCCCGGGTCCCGACTCTGGACAGCCAGCACTTCATCCATGGCCACCGGACCTGTGTAACTATGTTGACCAAGTATGCTTGCATTCACTTGTGTGTGTGAAGAGCCGTAGATATTATGTGACTGGGCCGGCACTCAAAGGCAGTGCCTTTAAGGTTTATTGGCGCTCTGTACTTCTCTCTACGTCCGTGTACCTCTCCGTACAGCGGCGTTTTAAAAAGTCATAAATGTTACTTTTTGAAATTGATACCGATAATTTGGAATCCGATACCGATAATTTCCGATATTACATTTTAAAGCATTTATCGGCCGATAATATCGGCAGTCCGATATATATATATATATATATATATATATATATATATATATATATATATACAAACCCCAAAAGCAGGGAAGTTCTCACGTTTTGTAAATGGTAAATAAAAAGAGAATCCAATGATTTGCAAATACTTTTCAACTTATATTCAATTGAATAGACTGCAAACACAAGATACTTAATGTTCGAACTGGAAAACATTATTTTTTGCAAATATTAGCGATCCACTCTTCCCTCACTTGTGAACAAGACTCCTAGGTACTTGAACTCATCCACTTGGGGCAATATCTCTTCCACAACCCGGAGATGGCACTCCACCCTTTTCCGGGCGAGAACCATGGACTCGGACTTGGAGGGGCTGATTCTCATCCCAGTCGCTAGGGTTAGGGTTAGGGTTAGGGTCTACTGCACGGCTTGCGAGGTCGCGTCGCTCTCCGGGCCATAGATGGTTCGGCCGCCGGGGAGGAGGGCGACAAGACCGGGAAGGGGACCGGAGTCACCTGTCCACGCGGGCCCCGATCCTGCTCCACCTCAGGGGACCACTCCCTGGCAAAGGGGTCGGTCATGGTGGCCACCGTGGCGTGCCCAGCGGCAGGTGGTATCAGGACCGGCGGGGGCAGTGAGGGGTGCACCACCTCCATGACCACACGGTTGTCCAACGAGACCGAGCCCCTTCGAGACCCGGCCCGTCGGAGCCGCGCAGGGCGCACCACCTCCTCAACGGCACGGGTGTCCACCCAGACCGAGTCCACTTGAGACTCGACCTGCCGGAGCGTGTCGGCCGTCAGCCTGCGCCCCAAGTGTGCCTTGGCCCACGCCGAGGCCACCTGGAATGGGGCTTTCCAGTTGTGTGAAATAAACCCCCCCAGTTTATCCACTTCTGATTGAAGTGCTTTATTGTAGTGTTCCCTGAGAATTACGACCGTGGTGTATGCCCAATTTTTAGCATATCCCTTTATCAGGTCTTCTGTGTCGGGGTTGGTGACAGGTGTTCTAATTCCCGTCGTCAAGGTAAGTTCCATCCTAGTGATGGTTTGTGGTTGGTGATCCTTGCTGACGTTTTTTAAATGATGTACAATTTTGATGATGTTATACATCATTTTAGCTATTGAGCTAAAATCAGTGTCCTGATGATCAGGATGAGATGCCCTGGGGGGACGTGTCTCATTATTCCTGGATGTTTTTCTATTGGGGCGTTTTCCCCGTGCTGGTTTTTGTTTATTACCCCTCTGATTAGCCCTATAAGCCTCCCTGGGGTTGGGAGGGTCATAATAGGTGGGATGGAAATGTACCCTATTTTGAGGGGGCATATCATATGCTGAAAAATTGGAATATTGAGGTTGGAAGCCTCTGAAAAAAATTATTATTATTTTGGCGTGTAGTGCCGTTGTTTCGCCACTGTGGAGCGCTGTCGCGCATCCCACGTGCGTCATAATCACGGCGACGTGTGTCCCCGTGGGGGCGAAAATGGCCGCCGAAATAATTATCAGGACCCCCCCGAGTCACCTCCGCATACGTTCTGCGGGGAGGGTGCTGAAAGCGGTCCTCAAAACGGCTGTTTTGACCGTGATAGCGGCTGTTCTCAGGCGGGGGTCGGGGAGGCGGAACCCTTTCGCACTGCGGGCGCTGTTTCCGTCCGCGGGGACGGACCAGGTGCCACTCCTCGTCCTCCCATGCCGCCATTGTTGGAAAATACGTGTTTTTGTGTAAACAAAATAAAGTGGGTGAGCTAAAATTATGATGGAAAGTCAGGTAAGTTGGGTAAAAGGAAAAATAAATGAAGTGTAAGGTAAATGAAATGAAACAAGAGGACACCGGAGAGCTTCCGCCCGCTGTGCAGCGCACTTCCGCCCGGACCGGATGTCTTGAAATGGCCGAGAATGCGAAGCACTCTCGACAAAAGGATAAATAAACAAACAACTAAGGGCGGTTCTGCGAAGAACTATCAAAAAACTCCAAGGTGGGGAGTTGTATAAACTAGCTAAGAAACTTAGGCTTGTAAAACTAAACGTAAATAAGCGGGTTAGGGTTAGGGTTAGGGTTAGGGGGGTATGGTAAGAGAGAGAGAGAGAGGGGGGGGGGGGGGGGGGGGGAATGTGTGCAATCCATCAACCCTCCGTCAAGGTCAGGCCCCGCCAGACGCAGAACCCCCCGGAAGTCCCCAAAGGAGGCAAACCAGACAACACCCACAAAGTTAGACATTTTGCACCCCATTTAGACATCCCGCCGATGTATGGGGATTATGTGGTGGGCCCGCCCATCTACGGGACCAGCGTGTCAGCACTTTAGTGGGGGAGTTCCATGTCACCACACCGACCTCTGTGGCTGGCTGGACAGCGATGGGCGTGAACAAGCTGTGGTCAGGAGGCTCCATGCGTTCAGCACTCGGTCGTCTCATCCTCTTCGTCTCAGGTCGCCTGCAGGTGGGAGGGGGTTCACTCTGTACCTGGGGCGCCTGGGGTCTGATGTTCCATGGTCTCCGGTCACTCACGGGCCGTCTGCATTCTCGCCTTCGTCTGCCGTCTTGCGTCACAGGCATACTTGCCAACCCTGAGAGGGGGGGGGGGGGGGGGGGGGGGGGGGGGGGCGTGGTTGGGGGGCGTGGCTAGGAGGGGAGGAGTATATTTACAGCTAGAATTCACCAAGTCAAGTATTTCATATATATATATATATATATATATATATATATAGTAAAATAAATATATATATATATATATATATATATGATAAAATAAATAAATATATATATATATATATATATATATAGCTAGAATTCACTGAAAGTGAAGTATTTTCTTATATATATATATATATATATATATATATATATATATATCAAGAGGGACAGAGACAGTGCATGTGGATCACACGTTACCATGGCGAGAAAACATGGAGAGACTGGAATGTAATCCAGATGATCTATGTTTGTCTGTTGCCATCTCCTGGTGAATGTTGGCTATAGCGTACTGGGGTTACTTTTTGGTTGGCCAACGATTTACGTGGTGTTGCGCACCTGACGTCAAGTGTGTGAGTCTGTTCTGAAGTCTACAGTAAAGGAACGCACTTCATCCCCTCGCCTGTTTATTGCCTCCAACTCAAAATATTACAACAACATTGCTCCATGCATGCGGACCTGGAGGGGGCGCGGCCTCCAGGTCCACCTGAATTTCGGGAGATTTTCGGGAGAAAATGTGTCCCGGGAGGTTTTCGGGAGAGGCGCTGAATTTCGGGAGTCTCCCGGAAAATCCGGGAGGGTTGGCAAGTATGGTCACAGGAGCGGAGCAGGTAGCTTCTGCGTGTGTGCCGGATCGCTGTGGAGCCATCAGGACAGCCGGCGCCAAGCAGGTAGGAGGAGGGAACTCGCCGCAGATCTCCACCATGGCCTGAGGTCTCTGGGATGAAGAGAGGGGCGTCGTCGTCCCGGCGTCATCGTTCGGTCCTGGTGGAACCGCTCGTTCGTTGTGGCCTTTGGTTGTCACCACCAGCGAGGCTATTTGGCTCTCCGCTAGTTGTAGGGTGTCAGAAGTCATCTTTGTGCCAAACTTCTTTCTGGCCCAGTTGGAGGCAATAAAAAAGGAGGACCTCCAGTTGTAGCCAATTACAGGAGTCAACTTGTCCCTTTCAATTTTTAATGCATTTGAATAATGCCTCTTCAAAATGTCCATAGTTGCCCCAGCCCAATTTCTGACATGAATTACAATTAAGGCCTGCGTGTCAGCATTGTTTAGTGCAGGCCTGATCATGTTGGCCAATGTATTTGCCATTTTGGAAATAGTTTGTGGCTACTCATGTTGGTTAATGTTTTTAAGATGATGCAACATTGTGATAATGTTTTGCATACCTCTTATTTTAGGGCCGAAATTGTTGTCTTGGAGACCATCTCCGTTCTGGATATTATTGCCTGCTAATTCGCCGTAGCGTGGCTCAGAGTTGAGGCCCAGCTCTTCTTTATCGGCGCTAGTAGTGGTTAGCCAAAATGGTGGAACCGCATGGCTTGTGCTAATGCTACTAGCTATCAACAAAGGGGCTTGCTTTTTCAAAAATCCGGACATTATATGAAAATATAAAGCAGGTAATAGAATCGGAGGTAGTTTGTAAAAGTGTCAATGGGCAGATAAAAAGGAAAAAGGAAAAATCCAAATTTCCAAAAAATAGCACTAGTTATTAACATGTATAAACTATGACAAATCGATGCAACGTTTCGGTAAATTAAACCGTCATCAGGCGCGATATGTCATAGAAAATAGTGTTGAAAGAAAAATACAAAGAAGCTTACACAAAGTTCCGGGAGGCTTCTGTCGTCAATCTTTCTTTACACAGTGAAAAAGGACTTGAGAGATGGTTATGGCGTCACATTAGTGCCAAAAATCCGAGCGCATAAAAACTGTTATCGCGCGCTGATTCTCCACTTGGTGCGCGCGCGCGACACCCTTTTGCGCGCGCGCGGTGCCTTTTTGCGCGCGCGCCGTCTCGGTCTGTGCGCTGTCATGTTTCGTTTTGGCACTTTGGGGGCGGGTATGCTTAGACGGCCCCTTCTTTTTGATTGGTCAGGCGAAAAATGCTCAGAGCCAATCAGAAGTATAGCAGGGCGGGTCATCGTCAATATGTATCAAGATTTACGGAGGAAGAAGTGGATAAAAAAATGTCGCGCGCTGATGAAGGTTATTTCATAGCACATAAACACAATACAGGGTAATACAAAATGTGAGCCAAATAAATAATAAGACAACAAACACCATAATCACATCTTTCAGCCACAACTGGTCCACCAGCAATAACATTATTTTATATTTTCACTTCTTCTTGAACATTTGTTTTCTAATTTATGGAATTTCTTTTGATTCAGCCATAAAATTAATGAAATAATCTTTGAATTTTGTTTTTAAAATGTTAAAAATAGCCTTTTAATAATGTATTCTGAAACAGTTTAAAATAATCAGAGAACTGACTAACACTGACCCTACACAACTATGTTGCACAATTAAGTCTTTTTTTTTTTAAAGCGAAAGAGGTCATTTCAACAGGTACAGCATCCTATGTCATATCTACATGTAATAAGATTTGTAACAAGGCAAACCGTTTGTAAATTGGTCGAAAATCGAGCAAGTTATGGTAATTTAAGTAGTACATGTACCATTGACATCAATGTAATGATTGAGGCTAGATGTCCCAGGTAAGATGGCTACAACGTTGCTACGCTGGAGAATGATTGGTCTTATGAAAAATGCTCAGAGCCAATCAGAAAGGAGGGGCCGTCTAAGCATACCCGCCCCCAAAGTGCCAAAAAGAAACATGACAGCGCGAGGAGAGATGCCAGGAGTACACAGAGAGCGCACAGACCGAGACGGCGCGCGCGCAAAAAGGCACCACGCGCGCGCAAAAGGGTGTCGCGTGCGCGCACCAAGTGGAGAATCAGCGCGCGATAACAGTTTTTATGCGCTCGGATTTTTGGCACTAATGTGACGCCATAGATGGTATGCAGCTCATTGGCTGAGCAGGAGACATGTGATCTGCTAGTGACACTCAGTGGAAAAAAACCCAAGTTGCTATAATGCCATGCATGTATCGCTGGTGCCACCTGGTGGATAAAACCAATAATTACAGTGCACTGCGTGTCCCTCTGAATATGGGTTGTACTTGTATAGCGCTTTTCTACCTTCAAGGTACTCAAAGCGCTTTGACACTACTTCCACATTTACCCATTCACACACACATTCACACACTGATGGATAAAACTACCAAATCAACCAATAATCACTGAAATATAAATATATATATAGAAATCACCTTAGATTATGCTCTATCCCTATGGAATATAAAAAGACATAATTAGGGGGCAGAGAACTTCCTCCCTCCACACATAATTGTGACCCAAAATTATTTATAACCTTATACTTATTCCTTGAAAAATTGTAATACAAGTTATGACAAGGTTAGGGTTAGGCCCCCACCATAGTGAGGTTAGGGTTAGGGTGGGGGTAGGATGAAGTTCTCTGCGGCCCATTGTACACAAAATCCACCTTAGTTTGTGCATTGTCAAGTATGGATTCTAAAAAGACACATAATCAGGTGACAGAGGACTGCATCCCTTATAAAGTTGTTAAACAAGTTTTACAACGGATATAAAATTAGCATCTCTGTGGCTCCAAGACAAAATTCAACAAGTAGCATAATAGTGACAGTAGTCAATCAAAAACATTGTACATTTTTTGCCTGTGTGATTTGTACAGGAAATGGATGGGTGTGGGTGCGCCCCAGGAGGAGGAGCAAGGGCAAGCCCCCAACAGAGACCCCAGAGGGACCCGCGCAAGGCAGGACACCAACCAGGCGACAGAGAGGAGGCACAGGCTGGTTAGGTTTTGGGGGTATGGTGAGAGAGAGAGGGGGGGGGGGAAGGTGTGGGGGGGAATGTGTGCGGTCCATCAACCCTCCGTCAAGGTCAGGCCCCGCCAGACACAGAACCCCCCGGAAGTCCCCGAAGGAGGCAAACCAGACAACACCCACAAAGTTAGACATTTTGCACCCCATTTAGACATCCCGCCGATGTATGGGGATTATGTGGTGGGCCCGCCCATCTACGGGACCAGCGTGTCAGCACTTTAGTGGGGGAGTTCCATGTCACCACACCGACCTTTGTGGCTGGCTGGACAGCGATGGGCGTGAACAAGCTGTGGTCAGGAGGCTCGATGCGTTCAGCACTCGGTCGTCTCATCCTCTTCGTCTCAGGTCGCCTGCAGGTGGGAGGGGGTTCACTCTGTACCTGGGGCGCCTGGGGTCTGATGTTCCATGGTCTCCGGTCACTCACGGGCCGTCTGCATTCTCGACCTTCGTCTGCCGTCTTGCGTCACAGGAGCAGAGCAGGTAGCTTCTACGTGTGTGCCGGACCGCTGTGGAGCCATCAGGACAGCCGGCGCCAAGCAGGTAGGAGGAGGGAACTCGCCGCAGATCTCCACCATGGCCTGAGGTCTCTGGGATGGAGAGAGGGGCGTCGTCGTCCCGGCGTCATCGTTTGGTCCTGGTGGAACCGCTCGTTCGTTGTGGCCTTTGGTTGTCACCACCAGCGAGGCTATTTGGCTCTCCGCTAGTTGTAGGGTGTCAGAAGTCATCTTTGTGCCAAACTTCTTTCTGGCCCAGTTGGAGGCAATAAAAAAGGAGGACCTCCAGTTGTAGCCAATTACAGGAGTAAGCTTTTCCTTTTCAATTTTTAGTCTATTTAAATAATGCCTCTTCAAAATGTCCATGGTAGCATCAGCCCAATTTTTGGCATTAATTCCAATCAAGGCCTGCGTGTCAGCATTGTTTAGTGCAGGCCTGATCATGTTGGCCAGGGCATTTGCCATATTAAAAATAGTTTGTGGCTGCTCATGTTGGTTAATGTTTTTAAGATGATGCAACATTGTGATAATGTTTTGCATGCATCTTATTTTAGGGCCCAAATTGTTGTCTTGGAGACAACCTCCGTTCTTGATGTTATTGCCTGTTAATTTGCCGTTGCGTGGCTAGGATTAGGGTTAGGGTTAGAGGGTTAGGGTTAGGGTTAGGTTAGGGTTAGGGTTAGGGTTAGGGGAAGGGGGAGGGGCTAGGCACTGTCCTTCAACAATCTGCCCAGTGACACCCCACCAGACGCACACCCCCCAGGGACCCCGAATGAACACCGTCGAACGCGGTGTCAGACACATCAACCACTAATCAATTTTAAACATGCGACGCGTTTCGGTCTTCTTGACCTCTTCAGGCATGTATTGTCTCAGCTTCCTCATTTTTCTCAACAGCATGATGTCCCCTCATCAGCTGGAGCCAAAATGGAGCAATTGGCAGGAGGAGGATTTATTTGAGTGCTGCAGGGGGCGGGGCAATTGCTCACACCTGCAGTCATCAGTCACTCCACAAATCACCAAGGAAAATATCTGGTGTTCACAAATCACTCCAAAATACAGAGCCCCCAGGGGGCTGTACGAAAGGCAGGGCGCCACCCAAAGGGTTAGGGTTAGGGTTAGTGTGTGTGGGTTAGGGTTAGGGTTTAGGGTTAGGGTTAGGGTTAAGATTAGGGTTAGGGTTAGGGTTAAGTTTAGGGCTAGGGTTAGGGCTAGGGTAAAAGTTAAACAAAGTTAAAAAAAGTTAAAAAAATTTAAAAAATTAAAAAAAAAAAAATTTTTAAATTAAAAATATTTAAAAATATTTAAAAAATTTAAACAAAATTTAAAAAAAATGTATTTGTTTTTTTTTTAAATTAAAAAAAATTAAAAAAAATTTAAATTTAAAATTTTTTAAAATGTTTTAAAAAATGGAAAAATGTTTTAAAAAAATTTTTAAATTTTTTTAAATGTAAAAAATGTAAAAAATGTAAAAAATGTAAAAAATGTAAAAAATTTAAAAAACTTAAAAAATTTAAAAAAAAATTAAAAAATTTAAAAAAAATTTTTTAAGTTAAAACATGATTTTCAAGGTAAAAAAATCATTTTCAAGGCAAAAAACATTTTTCAAGGTAAATTTTTTTTTCAAGGTTAAAAATGATTTTCAAGGTAAAAAAAATGATTAAGGTAAAAAAAAAATTCAAGTTACATTTTTTTTTCAAGGTAAACATTTTTTTTCAAGGTTAAAAATGATTTTCAAGGTAAAAAATGATTTTCAAGGTAAAAAATTATTTTCAAGGTAAAAAAAAATTTTCAAGGTAAAAAAGGATTTTCAAGGTAAAAAAAATGTTTCAAGGTAGGGTGGGGGATATGGGAAAAATAAAGAAGGGAAAAACGGGAATGTGCACTGTCCGTCACAATCCAACGGGCTCACACTCACACCTCATTTAGGCCCCCCGGATGTCTGGTGCCCAATTTGCTGATCCAAAGGAGCGCCGCCCGGTGGCGTTGGGCGAGGCTCCATTTGGGATCCGTCTCTACGACAGTCGCCCGGACGGAAGACCACCCGTGTCGGAGAAAATGCTGAACCAGGTGAGTGTTGGTATTTTTATGCCTAACGATGTTGTACTTGTGTTGGGCGAATCTCCTAGCTAAGGTATTGCCCGTCTCGCCCACGTACATATCGCCACATCGTTGGCACCGAATCACGTACACACAGTTGCGGGTGTGTCGGCCGCCACGGCACAACGGCTGGAAAAACTTGCGGTTGTGGGGGTTCACCAACCATGGTGAGTGGCGGACAAGGGTGTCCCTCCTAGTGGAGGGCGGGTCTCTCAATGAGCTGACCCTGGCCCTGACCAACAGATCATTCAAGTTGGGGTTCTTACGGTAGGCCGGCACCACATAGCGCCCCGGCAGCCTCCCGCTACTCTCCACAAAGGTCCGGAAGTGGTCTTTGACCTTCCTGGCGACCCGCACGGCCGAGGGAGAGTAGGTGGTGATAAGAGGGATCATGTCCGTCCCAGGGGGAGGCCCCTTGGGGTCCAAGAAGACCCTCAACTGCCGTCTGAGGAAGTACCTGGAATAGCCCCTCCCCTTCAGGGCAGAAAAGAGAGTCCTCGAGGCCGCCAGGAAGTCCTCACGTCTGGTGCAGGCACGATGAAACCTCAACAATTGGGATTTCACCAACCCCGCGAAGGTATGCTTGGGATGGAAGCTGCTCTTGAAGAGGAGCGCGTGGGTGTCGGTCTCCTTGAAGAACACCCTGATGTCCAAGTGTTGCGTGTCAGCAAAGTCGGGACCCTTGAATGTCGTGGTGTCCAAAAAGTCGACCGATGTGTTGCTCGTGGTCGACTTGATGGTGATATTTTTATTGTGAGTGTTCAGCGTGTTTAAGAACACGCTGAACTCCTCACTGGAATGGGTCCAGACACCCCAGATGTCATCCAGGTACCGGAAGTAGTGGAGAGGACGTTTTGGGCAGGCGGCCAAGGCAGAGGTCTCCCACTCTGCCATAAAAATGTTGGCATCCGCCGGTGCAAATTTCTTGCCCATAGCAGTGCCCTTAATTTGGAGGTAGAAACGACCATCAAACTCAAAGTCGTTTCTCCTCAAATTAATGTCAAAGAGCTGCAAGAGCTCCTTTTCGGGCCTGCTAACGTCACGGTACCTGAAGAAGACATTTTTGACAGCCAGGACACCCTCATCTATATCGATGTTTGTATACAGGCTGTCAATGTCGATTGTGAACAAAATGGCATCTGGGGGAATGCAAACATTCTTGATTTTATCAATAAAATCATAGGTATCCCTGAGGTAGGTGTCGTGCAGAACGGAAAGCGGCGTTAAAAAATGATGATCTCGTGGGGCTTGCTCCATTTGTCTGGCTCCTTATGGATTTTAGGGAGCATGTAAAACCTGCGGGGGCGAGCATCCGGCTCCCCCATGAGATACCTATGTTGTTTAAAATTAATACATTTTTTAAGTAGAAGATTATCCAGAATATTTTCTACCATGGGAATAGTTTGGGGATAAATAGGTTCCGGCAGTGGTTTATAATACGTCATGTCACTCAACTGTCGAGAACCCTCCCATATGTATTGCAATCTGTCAAAAATGACAACAGCACTCCCCTTGTCGGCTGGTTTGATCACAATGTGTTTGTTTGTTTTTAGACTATGAAGGGCCTCGACTTCTCCGCGTGTCAAATTGGGAGCGACCGCAGGTGCGCAACCCAAACCGAACATGGAAAGCCCATCAGACCGGACCATAGCCTGGAATTCCGGAGGCATAAGTCCAGGTGAGGGCTCCCAGCCTGAACGGGCCGTGAACGGTGTGGGTCCGAGAGAATCTTGTTTCTCATAATACACCTCAAGTTTGACACGTCTGTGGTAGCGCTGGAGGTCAAATTGAAGTTGATGATGCCAGTCGCTACTGAGATTAGTGGAAGGAATGAAGTTGAGGCCCTTATTGAGGAGGGTGATTTGTAAGGGGGTTGGCGTGAAATTATGGGCCAAATTTATCACGTTCTTATTACCCCCCCGAGCGATCGGGATTATGGGGATGCCAAGTTTAAAAAGTCAAGCCAGTGCTTGAGCATCAACTTGGCCGTGTCCCGCGTCCAGTGGACCAGGTCGGGTTGGGTCTCAAAGTCCCGGCTGTTGAGAGCCGGGATGTGAGCATAATTGTTCCTGATGATACTATTCAGCCGCCCGAGGTTGTTTTTCTGCTCAACGGGCAGAGAGGCCGAATAGTTGATCAGGGGGATTAGCACCCGGGCCCGTGGGAAGGTGGCCATGGCTACCCTGAGTGCCCCTTGGAGCTGCTTAATAGCGGTCTCCTTAACTTTCTGCTCACGGTGGTTGATCCCAAAAGCTAGAACCAACACTTCAACCGGTGCAGCAATTATGGTCTTGCGTAGGATGGCCTCCGCGTGTCGAAAATTGGCGCCCGGGTAACTGTCGATCTGCAGGTCGTCGACGTGAAAAGGTGGTAGATGGGACAGATTGGAGTCGCCGATCACCAAGAATTTCTTGTTGGCCGACAACTTCCAATCCATCATCCTCCTACTCGAGCCCATGTGTCTAGTGGGTCTACGGGGGGAGGCACAAGTCATATCCTCTACCAACTCGACACATTCTGGAATAGAAAGGTGTTGTGGAGTATCTGGGACAGAAGGCCTCTTGTGTGGCTTCCTTTTTAGTGCCCCAGGGAACAGATGTGCCCAATCGGGGGACTCCTGAGGAAGCATCTCCTGAGGGGGCGTCTCCTGAGGAGGCGTCTGCTGCAAAGGTGAGTCCTCATAGTCCACCATAGGAGCCCCGGAAAGTCTGGGCCCCCGTGGTGAAAATTCACCCTGTGGTGCCGTCTCCTCTGCCGTCTCAGGCTGGAGAGGGGACCAGTCGGGGGTCGCGGAAGAGTAACAAGGGGACATCACCGAAGAAAGCCCCCGCTCCTGTTCTTCATCCCGAAGGTCGATCAGGAGAGGCGAGGAGGCCGTGGGCCCCCCTGGTGAGTCATCGTCGTCCTCTGTATGGGTGGGGGTATCCTGGGTTTGATCCGCCCCGGAGCTTGTGGACCCGCGTGGTGAGTCATCGTCGTCCTCGGTCTGAGTGGGGGTCTCCTGTGTGTCTTGTCTTGCAGGTGATCCTAGAGGATGCGCCCTGCGGCATGCAGGAATAGGCTGGGTGGGCGGAACCTCGCCGAGGGTGTCTTGGGCAGGCCCGCTGTCCGTAGCCCGGCGCTTTGTCACCCTCTGCTCCTTGCGTGGTTCCGGCCGACGAGGAAGGAAGATCGGGGCAACCCGTGCTGGAGGGATTGCTTCCCGATCCACCTCAGGAGACCAATCTGGAGCGACGGCGTTGGTGCTGGTAGGCACCGAAACCCGGGCGACGACCCGAGCCGGAGGGCTGCTAACCCGTACCACCCCAGGAGCTCCGTCTGGGCCCGTAGGGTCAGTATGGGTGCCCACCGATACCCGGGTGGCGGTTTGGACCGGCAAGGGCTGGGCCGGGCGTACCACCTCAGCGTTGACAGGGGGGTCGGCGAAGGCCGCGACGATCAGAGCCTCGGCCTTCCCGAGCGTGTCCCCCATCAGTCTGTGTCCCAGATGTTTCTTGGCCCATGTAGAGGCCAGCTGAAAAGCGGGTCTCCAGACCTCACCAATAAAACTGGTTATCTTGTCCAATTCCACTTGTAGAGTGTTTTTATAATGATCTCTTAAAACAACCACAGTCATTGATGCCCAAGTCTTGGCATTGCACCTGATAAGCGCCTCAACGTCAGGGTTGGCGACCGCTGGTTTAATCATGGTGGCAAGCGTCTCTTCCATTTTTATTATGGACTGTGGGTGAGTGTCTTTTGTCACATTGTTCAAGTGATGTGTTATTTTAATGATATTATAAAAACACTGAGCTTTTAAATTCCCCTCCATGGACGTTGTGGAGTTGTCAGGGGGTGCACTCCTCCGAGAAGCGTCCTGACGCTTCTTGCGTGTCTTCTTGGGACGGGGAGGATTGCGGGGACGTCTTTGAGGCGAATATTCAGGTAAAAAATAGTCCTGAGAATAATGCCTTGAAGGCCTAGAGTCCATGTCTCTACTGGAGTTACGAGGGCGCCCATTCCTCCTGGAAGCATCCCGGCGCTTCCTGCGTGTCCCCCTGGGACAGGGAGGATAGCGGGGACGTCTTTGAGGTGAATATTGTGGCCTAAAGTACTCCTGAGAGTGCTGTCTTGAAGGCACAAAATTCCTATTGTTGTGAGCAGGGCGTGTGTTTCTCCTATAATTCCACTGAGGGGCGCTGCGGCGCTCCTCTTGGTATAGGTCCTCAAAATGGCGGCGTGTCTGCGGGTAGGGGCGAAGAGGATAGGAATCCTGCTGTCCCCGAACAACATCCGCATAAGACCTTTGGGGCCGCTGCTCATACCACTGAGAAAAGTTATCCTCATGGTCATAATAACGTTCATCTTCCTGGGTGAGCCACTCTGAAGGCGCAGCCTGACGCCGCGGTCCGCGCCTTCGCCCTGACCTCACAGGAAGCCACTCATCATCGAAGTAAGACATATTGCAAAATTATTTTAATATGTCTTTGGTGTGGATGGTGTTAAAAATGGTAAGCGAAAAAAGGTTTGTTCGCTTTATAAAAATAAAATGTCTTTATCCGTTTCTTTTGTAAAAAAAGAGGAACGGAGTTCTTGTACTTCCGCCGAGGTCACCGGAAGCACTTTCTCAAGACATCCGGTATGGGGCTATTGCATTAGCCGATAAAAATTCGTCTTTTTGTTGCAAAAGTATGCTGTACAACACGCTAATGAGCCACCGGAATATCTCGTGAGTAAAAATAGCACATGTAGTATCAAAAAGAGGGTTAGGGTTAGGGTTAGGGGTTAGGGTTAGGGTTAGGGGTTAGGGGTTAGGGTTAGGGTTAGGGGTTAGGGGTTAGGGTTAGGGGTTAGGGGTTAGGGTTAGGTGTTGGGGGTTAGGGTTAGGGGTTAGGGTTAGGGTTAGGGGAAGGGGCTAGGCACTGTCCATCAACAGTCTGCCCAGTGACACCCCACCAGACGCACACCCCCCAGGGACCCCAAATGAACACCATCGAACGCGGTGTCAGACACATCAACCACTAATACATTTTTCAACATGCGACGCGTTTCGGCCTTCTTTGACCTCTTCAGGCATGTATTGTCTAAGCTTCAACATTTTTTACTCTCAACAGCATGATGTCCCCTCATCAGCTGGAGGCCAAATGGAGCAATTGGCAGGAGGAGGTTTTATTTGAGTGCTGCAGGGGGCGGGGCAATTGCTCACACCTGCAGTCATCAGTCACTCCACTGATCACCAGGGGAAATATCTGGTGTTCACAACTCATTCCAAAAATATCAAAATAAATATTCATGGGTAATCACTGCACACAAAACAAATAATCACTGCAAACCAGTGCAGGTAAAAAGGTCACGGCAAACAAATACAGGTAAGTATATCACTGCAAACAAATCCAGGTAAGTATTTCATAAATAACATCCAGATAAATCCCCGGTGTCTGTGACCTCTGACCCCTATTTTAGGATGTGTCTGATTTTCTCAGAGCCCACACCGCATCAAACGATGCCAAATAGAGCCCCCGGGGGGCCGTACGAAGGGCAAGACGCCACCCAACGGACAGACCGGAGGCACGGGCTAGTTAGGTGTTGGGGGTTAGGGTTAGGGTTAGAGGGTTAGGTTTAGGTTTAGGGTTAGGGTTAGGGTTAGGGGGAGGGGGAGGGGGAGTGCACTGTCCGTCTGCAACCCGCCAAGGCGACGCCCACGCCAAACGCAGGACTATCGCCAAATGTGGTGGCCAACACCC
Source organism: Nerophis lumbriciformis (assembly GCF_033978685.3). Classification (NCBI taxonomy): domain Eukaryota; kingdom Metazoa; phylum Chordata; class Actinopteri; order Syngnathiformes; family Syngnathidae; genus Nerophis; species Nerophis lumbriciformis. The sequence continues at coordinate 57,659,570 of NC_084554.2, forward strand.
TCAAAATAAATTATAGTGGCTGTCCAACGACGCGTTTCGGTCCCCTAGACCTCATCAGGTTGGCTTTCAACTCATTAATCTTCCCTTTTTGTCTTCACAGCAGGATGCCCTTCTCATCAGCAGCTGGAGAGGGAGTGAGCCTTCCGGCAGGAGGAGGTTTTATGGAGTGCTGCAGGGGGCGGGGCTTCAACTCCCCACTGCAGTGTCGCCAGCGACTTGTCGAATTAATTTCTCAAATTTGTTTCCTACATGTGTGATGTGTCTTCTCGACATATAGTGTGCATCACACAGTGGACCAACAACAACATATGCTGACATCTAAGTGCCGTCTTTTTCATGGACGTCCCTGCTTATTTCAGCAAGACAATGCCAAGCCACATTCAGCACGTGCTACAACAGTGTGGCTTCATAACAAAAGAGTGCGGGTACTTTCCTGGCCCACCTGCAGTCCAGACCTGTCTCCCATCGAAAATGTGTGGTGCATTATGATGTTATGTTTCCTCAGTTCCCAAACGTTTACTGAGTGTTGTTAAAAGGAAAGGCCATGTAACACAGTGGTGAACATGTCCTTTCCCAACTACTTTGGCACGTGTTGCAGCCATAATTGATCTTTTTTGTAACACGGTTAATGAATGAAGTGTACTTTTGTAGTTATTTCCCATATTTCTACACAATAAGTCAGATATGTAACACTAGTGAGCAGTAGAGAATATGAAGTCATTTTTGACCCAGGATGTATTTTGCTTTATTCATTATTGAAATGTCTTTTGCCATCTTATGTGGTATATTTTTTACATGAGATTTCCAGTTCAATTTATCATCTGTTATTACACCCAAAAATCTGGTTTATTTTACCCATTCAATGTCTACTCTGTCCATTTGGACTTCTCCTGTTACCAAATAGCATTATTTTACTTTTACTGAGACTCAGTAAAAGCATCTTTTTAATGTGTTAATTTCTTAAATGATATTCTGTTATTATTTGTATTATCTTCTGTGTGTTCTCTCCTGAGCAGAAAGCAGTCGTGTCGTCTGCAAATAAAACTAACTTTAAGTCCTTTGTAACTTTACAAATGTGGTTTATATAAAGATGAAACAATCTTGGTCCCAGTATTGATCCCTGGGGTACACCACAAGATATATCTAGCCGTGTTGACGTATTTTCACCCATCTTCACATATTGCTTCCTGTTGGTTAAATAGCTTCTTGCCCAGTTCAAGACCAAACCTCTGATGCCATATCGTTCTAGTTGTGTTATTAAAATATCATGATTAATTGTGTCAAATGCTTTAGTTAAGTCCATGAATACTGCGGCCGCACATCCTTTACCATCTATTGCATTGCTCATTTCCTCTGTTATTTGGATTAATGCTATCCATGTTGACAGCTGTGAATTCTGGTGTGTAGTTAGTAAACTGGTGTATGTCTCCATTCTTATAAATTGGTACGACTTTTGCAATTTTCATTTTGTCAGGGAATTTGCCGGTTAGAAATGATACGTTGCTGATATATGTCAGAGGTTCTGAAATGTCTTCTCTAACCTTTTTTATGGTTACCATATCTATTCCATGACAGTCGGTTGAGGTCTTGGATTTACAATGTTTTACAATTTTGATTATTTCTTCTTTTGTCACGTTCTTAAGAAACATGGAATTGGGATTTCTGTCTATGAGCTCACTCAAGTCCTCAACTGATCCATCATCTGCATTTGGAAATCTTTGTTCCACATTTTTTCCGATATTAACAAAGTAATCATTAAAACGTTCAACTATTTGGTTCATATTGTCATTTTTTGTATTTCCATGTAGAAAGTACTGGGGGTAATCTTTCTTAGCAGCATTTTTAATGATGCTATTTAGGATGCCCCATGTTGCTCTCATGTTGTTTCTGTTCTTCTTTAATAATTGTCTGTCGTATTCCTTCTTACATGTTCCTAGTATACCAATTAGCTTCTTTTTATATTTATTATACTTATTTTCTGCCTCTATAGATGTCTGTGTTATTAATATTCCATATAATGTCTTTTTTTTGTGACAAGCATTTTTCAGTCCTTTTGTCATCCATGGTTGGTTGTTTTTCTTTTGCTTCTTACTAACTTCTTTCCATGGACAACATAAACATTGATATTATACATGTGGGTCAATATATTTATATATATATGTATATAAATATGCTATAAAAGCTACTTTTGCAGTGTAGCTTGTAGTGTAGCATGCTACAATTCTCTGAGGATAGCTTAGCTCCATTTAATTGAGAGTAACTTGTAGCTTAGCTTACTACATTGTCCAGGTAGCTTGCCCATCACTGTCTATTTGGCCTAGCTCACATGTCAATAGTTTGAATACTGCAAACTTCAATACAGTAACACCTCATTTGTTCTGCAGACGTCCAGCGGGTGTCAGCGGGGAGTCATGAAGAGGAGTGGCACACCAGTGTGGGACAGAAGGAGCTACAGGCCCCCTCCCACATTAAAGAGGAGCAGCTTCATGATGAAGATGAAGCTCAGTCCTTACAGCTTCATCACAGTCAAAGTGAGGAGAACAGAGGGGCGGAGCTTGTAAGTCAACACATCACAGAAGCTGATGGAGAGCATTGTGAAGATATCAAGTCAGAACCAGACAGCATCTTTGCTCCACTGTCAGACATGGACCACATGATGTCACACTCCTCTGATCACAGTGACCACATCCAAAAACCTTTGGAGAGTAAAAATGACTCTAAAGGTGATACGAGACATCACACTAACAACAAACACTTTGACTGCTCTGAATGTGGGAAATCATTTACATGGAAGAGTCATTTTACAAGACACATTAGAATACATACTGGAGAGAAACCTTTTACTTGCTCTGTTTGTAAGAAGAGTTTCTCCAGAAAGCATCACATGACCACACACATGAGAACACACACTGGAGAGAAACCTTTTGCTTGCTCAGCTTGTGCTAAAAGATTCAACACTAAGATTGAAATGATATCACACGTGAGAACACACACAGGTGAGAAACCCTTTACTTGCTCTGTTTGTAAGAAGACTTTCTCCACAAAGCAACGCATGACCAGACACATGAGAATACACACTGGAGAGAAACCGTTTAGTTGCACTGTGTGTGATAAAAGGTTCATGTATAATTATCAGGTCAGTAAACACAAGTGTGTAACAGTCATGGAAGCTGCAGGGATGTAAAAACACTTAAAGAGTGATTGTGCTAAATGTAGTTTAAAAACACAGCATGTTTAATATGAATGTATATTTGATGTTGTATGTAGTGCTTCTCATCTTCTAGTCGTATATGTTGTCCTGTACTTACTTTTCAAAGGGGGACATTATCACAATTTCAGAAGGGTTAAAACCATTAAAAATCAGTTCCCAGTGGCTTATTTTATTTTTCGTAGTTTTTTTCAAAATTGTACCCATCACGCAATATCCCTAAAAAAAGCTTCAAAGTGCCTGATTTTAACCATCGTTATATACACCCGTCCATTTTCCTGTGACGTCACATAGTGATGCCAACACAAACAAACATGGCGGAAAGAACAGCAAGCTATAGCGACATTAGCTCGGATTCAGACTCGGATTTCAGCGGCTTAAGCGATTCAACAGATTACGCATGTATTGAAACGGATGGTTGTAGTGTGGAGGCAGGTAGCCAAAACCAAATTGAAGAAGAAACTGAAGCTATTGAGCCATATCGGTTTGAACCGTATGCAAGCGAAACCCACGAAAACGACACGACAGCCAGCGACACGGGAGAAAGCGAGGACGAAATCGGCGATCGCCTTCTAACCAACGATTGGTATGTGTTTGTTTGGCATTAAAGGAAACTAACAACTATGAACTAGGTTTACAGCATATGAAATACATTTGGCAACAACATGCACTTTGAGAGTGCAGACAGCCCAATTTTCATCAATTAATATATTATGTAGACATACCCTCATCCGCTCTCTTTTCCTGAAAGCTGATCTGTCCAGTTTTGGAGTTGATGTCAGCAGGCCAGGGAAGCTACGGTCGATATTCTTCTCTTGATCATCTTCGGTGGCATAAGGGACGGTGTGAGCCAAGACATCCAGGGGGTTTAGCTCGTTTGTCTGCGGGAACAAACTGCCGCCATTGCTTGCCGTGCTACCGAGGTCCTTTGTCCCTGAATTGCTCACACACTCCAGCAGATTCAATGGGGGTCTGGCGGCAGATTTCTTTGACTTTATGGTTGGAAATGCATCTGCTTTGAGTGTCGCAGGATATCCACACATTCTTGCCATCTCTGTCGTAGCATAGCTTTCGTCGGTAAAGTGTGCGGAACAAACGTCCAATTTCTTGCCACTTTCGCATCTTTGGGCCACTGGTGCAACTTGAATCCGAGCTGATTTGACTCGGTGTTTGAGAAAATGGCGGATTGCTTCCCGATGTGACGTCACAACGTGACGTCATCGCTCTGAGAGCGAATATTAGAAAGGTGTTTAATTCGCCAAAATTCACCCATTTAGAGTTCGGAAATCGGTTAAAAAAATATATGGTCTTTTTTCTGCAACATCAAGGTATATATTGACGCTTACATAGGTCTGGTGATAATGTTCCCCTTTAAAGATATTCCTGATGACAAATCCTGTATCGATGTTGAATTTAAAGATATTCCTGATGACGCTGGGCTTCACCCGACTTGTTACCGGCGGTTCATTGATAAGAAGTGTTTGGATTCTGCCTAAAAACTGGCCAATCAGCTGGATGTGGGTCAAGATGAGTTTGTGGCATCGGACAACACTTCAGGCTCGACAAGTGATATTCCAAATAAAAGACTAAGATGGAAGACGGGCCTGCCTGTCACTTCTGCTGGTCTTGTGCTGCATGACATTTGGATCATTTGCAAGAAAATGGACAAGAGAATTACTGTGGGAGGCAAACGGCAGAGGGACCATATTTCACAGGCACACACTCTTCCAGCAGGTAAACACACACACACACACACACACACACGCGCACACACACACACACACACACACACACACACACACACACACACACACACACACACACACACACACACACACACACGCACACACTCACACACACACACACTACATGTAGCACTTACACACATACAAACCCCGTTTCCATATGAGTTGGGAAATGGTGTTAGATGTAAATATAAACGGAATACAATGATTTGCAAATCCTTTTCAAGCCATATTTGTCAGGTGTGGGATTACGCTTGCTGCGCGGTTGTTCTCCCAAGATGCAAAACTGACGGCTCCGGACCAAGACGTGAAGGTAGGAATGATTTATTGAACATAAGTCATCCAACTTACAAAAACACAGGCAAAACAAGAAAAAGGCAAGCGTGCCTAAAAGACACGAAGCTAAGACTTAGCATAGGCTGGGGAAGAAAGAAGCTAACACTTAGCATGGACTTGAAAGCACAAAACTTTGCGCTGACAGCTTGCATGAAGCAAACAATGAAGCCACGACCAGTGACCGGAAAAGGCAGGCTTAAAATAGTAGTCTCTTGATTAGACCCAGGTGTGTCCCAAACAACAGAGGCAGGTGAAAATCATAAGTACCCATGGTGACTAAACTCAGGAGGTGCACAAACAGGCACTAAAAGGAGTCCAAAACTAACAGAACATAACTAAACAAAACATGATCCGACCACAGATCATGACAATATGTCATTGAATGCACTACAAAAACAACATATTTGATGTTCAAACTCATTAACTTTTTTTGCAAATAATAATTAACTTAGAGCTGGGGTGCTCACACTTTTTCTGCAGGCGAGCTACTTTTCAATTGATCAAGTCGTGGGGATCTACCTCATTCATATACAGTATATAACTTATATTTACTTATTTATGAAATATATGTTTTTGTTAACAAGTTAAAGGTGTTGAATGATAATGCAAGCATGTTTAACACATATAGTTACTATTGTTAAAAAATTAAAGGTGTTTAATGATAATACAAGCATGTTTAATACATATAGTTAATATTGTTAACAAGTTAAAGGTGTTTAATGATAATACAAGCATGTTTAACACATATAGTTAATATTGTTAACAAGTTAAAAGTGTTTAAAGATAATACAAGCATGTTTAAAGGCCTACTGAAATGCGATTTTCTTATTTAAACGGGGATAGCAGGTCCATTCTATGTGTCATACTTGATCATTTCGTGATATTGCCATATTTTTGCTGAAAGGATTTAGTAGAGAACATCGACGATAAAGTTGGCAACTTTTGGTCACTGATAAAAAAGCCTTGCCTGTAGCGGAAGTAGCAGACGAGTAGCGTGACGTCACAGGTTGTGGAGCTCCTCACATCCAAACATTGTTTACAATCATGGCCACCAGCAGCGAGAGCAATTCGGACCGAGAAAGCGACGATTTCCCCATTAATTGGAGCAAGGTTGAAAGATTTGTGGATGAGGAAAGTGAGAGTGAAGGACTAGAGGGCAGTGGGAGCCATTCAGATAGGGAAGATGCTGTGAGACCTGATATTCAGCTGGGAATGACTAAAACAGTAAATAAACACAAGACATATATATGTACTCTATTAGCCACAACACAACCAGGCTTACATTTAATATGCCACAAATTAATCCCGCATAACAAACACCTCCCCCCTCCCGTCCATATAACCCGCCAATACAACTCAAACACCTGCACAGCACACTCAATCCCACAGCCCAAAGTACCGTTCACCTCCCCAAAGTTCATACAGCACACATATTTCCCCAAAGTTACGTACGTGACATGCACATAGCGGCACGCACGTACGGGCAAGCGATCAAATGTTTGGAAGCCGCAGCTGCGTACTCACGGTACCGTGTCTGCGTATCCAACTCAAAGTCCTCCTGGTAAGAGTCTCTGTTGTCCCAGTTCTCCACAGGCCAATGGTAAAGCTTGACTGTCATCTTCCGGGAATGTAAACAATGAAACACCGGCTACGACGTAGCCGCTACGTGTTTGTGTTGCTGCAGCCGGCCGCTAATACACCGCTTCCCACCTACAGCTTTCTTCTTTGCTGTCTCCATTGTTCATTGAACAAATTGCAAAAGATTCACCAACACAGATGTCCAGAATACTGTGGAATTTTGCCATGAAAACAGACAGCTTAAGCTTGCCACCGTGCTGTTACAAAATGTCTGCTACAACCCGTGACGTCACGCGCTGACGTCATCATAGCGAGACGTTTTCAGCAGGATATTTCATATTGGATTGTAGGTGCAACAGAGGAACCAACATTAGCCTGTTATGTTCATATTCCACAAGATGTCAACCTAAAAGTGATATCTGTTTGTCAAGACATTATGTATCTTGCATCTAAAGGTCGGAGGCAGACACCCAAATCATTATGTCTTGGTCTAAGTATTGGGCATTTAACAGGTTCCTCACTGCTGAGTGGACTAGGACATTGTGCTTCATGAGACATTCTCTCAAAGGTGTAATGTCTGTCCCTTCACCCAATGGCAATGGATGGCACATTGAGTTCAAAGTGACATGGATGACTACAAATCCTGCCCCTGATAGTGTGTTAAAGGTAGTCCACTGCAGCTGCAAGCAGAGCAAATGTGAGACAGGAAGATGTTCCTGTATGTCTGCAAGACTGTCCTGTACTCATTTGTGTCGCTGCCAAAATTGTGCCAATATTTCCATGGAAACAGAGGATAAAAGCACATGGGAAGAAGGCTGTGATGATAGTGATAGCTAAGAGATGAACAATGTCTCCCTCCTTCAGAATACGCAAAGTCACACTTGATCAGTTAGTTCTCTAATCAAGAGTTTTTGCCACATATGAAAAAAAACCCTCAGAGTATTTTACTATTTATTTTGTTTTAGTTACTTAAGTTAAATACTTTAAAAATAGAATGTGAGGTTACAGTGCACTTGACCTAAAACAAATATAATAATCATAGTTTGAGTTTGTGCCAAATTTGAGGAAAATCTATCAAATAATTCTTGAGATATGGCTTAAATAAAATAATAAAATAATGTATTTAAAAAAATCCTCAAGACCTGCTGTGACATCAACACATTGTTGTGTTCATGTAAATATTGTTTTGTATCATATTGTGTACACATTCTAAACTGTAATGCACTTTTTTGTTGTATTTCCATTTTTCGGCATTATTCGATATTTTGATAGATGTCAGCCAATGTGGGCCAAAGTGTTCTTTATTTTATTTTATTTTTGACTTGCTCTTATAACACAGTATCTACTGAAATGTTGAATGTATAAAACATCATTGTTTAGCAAAATGTACCATGTGTATGTTCAATTGTACAGGTTGCTATTCACTTATTTTGAAGCGTTTTTTTCATTTTTTTTGTAAGTTTCATGGTTTCAATACAAATGAAAGTATACCAATGCTAAAATACTTGTCTCAAATGTTAGGTATATGTATTAATGTCCATTTCTTAGAGAGATTCTGTTTCCAGAATGAATGTAAATACATTTACAAGAAAAAACAGCTGCATAAGATTTCCGTTTTTTGTCATTCCTATTTTTATACATTTATGGCTCTAAAAAAAAACGCCAGGATATTTTGCGGAGAACTTTTAACCTAATGTCCACAATGACATTGTCTATGCAAAAATGCAAAAAAAGAGTAGTGCCCTGACGTGGGAACGAAAATCACTTTCTCGACACTTTTTCCTGGTTCACCTTTTGGTTTATTACCACCACCAGGTGTGCATGAATGATGAAAGTAGCTTACCACCACCACCAGGTGTGAATGAATGATGAAAGTAGCTTACCACCACCACCAGGTGTGAATGAATGATGAAAGTAGCTTACCACCACCACCAGGTGTGAATGAATGATGAAAGTAGCTAACCACCACCACCAGGTGTGAATGAATGATGAAAGTAGCTTACCACCACCACCAGGTGTGAATGAATGATGAAAGTAGCTTACCACCACCACCACCAGGTGTGAAAGAATGATGAAAGTAGCTTACCACCACCACCAGGTGTGAATGAATGATGGCTTCTCACTTCCCTGTGAGCACTTTGAGTATCTAATAATAGAAAAGCACTACATAAAATCTAATCCATTATTATTATTATTATTATTAGAAAAAAATATGTCCGTATTTCCTTGATTGGCTTTCTTTGTACACGTGACATTTTGCTAGGTTTCTGCTGTGAAAGAGTTGTGTGTGCGTATTCAGATGTGTGCATGTGTAACACAATCTGTGTGTAAGAGTTGTGTGTGCGTATTCAGATGTGTGCATGTGTAACACAATCTGTGTATAAGAGTTGTGTGTGCGTATTCAGATGTGTGTATGTGTAACACAATCTGTGTATAAGAGTTGTGTGTGCGTATTCAGATGTGTGCATGTGTAACACAATCTGTGTGTAAGAGTTGTGTGTGCGTATTCAGATGTGTGCATGTGTAACACAATCTGTGTGTAAGAGTTGTGTGTGCGTATTCAGATGTGTGCATGTGTAACACAATCTGTGTATAAGAGTTGTGTGTGCGTATTCAGATGTGTGCATGTGTAACATTATCTGTGTGTAAGAGTTGTGTGTTTGCATATTCAGATGTGTGCATGTGTAACACAATCTGTGTGTAAGAGTTGTGTGTGCGTATTCAGATGTGTGCATGTGTAACACAATCTGTGTGTAAGAGTTGTGTGTGCGTATTCAGATGTGTGCATGTGTAACACAATCTGTGTGTAAGAGTTGTGTGTGCATATTCAGATGTGTGCATGTGTAACATTATCTGTGTGTAAGAGTTGTGTGTGCATATTCAGATGTGTGCATGTTTAACACAATCTGTGTGTAAGAGTTGAGTGTTTGTATTCAGATGTGTGCGTGTGTAACTTAGTGTGTGTGTAAGAGTTGTGTGTGCGTATTCAGATGTGTGCATGTGTAACTTAGTGTGTGTGTAAGAGTTGTGTGTGCGTATTCAGATGTGTGCATGTTTAACAGAATCTGTGAAAATCAAGAACACACTTATTCCAGAATGCTTATTCGCTTTTATTTCAGCTATTTCTAGTTTCTTGTCTAAACTGACATGTTCTGTTTTATATTGTTCAATGTTGTAATGTTTGTATCGTCTCTAGAAAGGCACCTTATAAATAGCATTGATTATTATTATTCGTATTATTCTTAAACAGAGGATTTGGTCCTTTCACATCATCTACAACCTTTTTTTCTTCCTGAGAATTAAAAAACAACAACTTAAATGGCGGAGATTTACTCATTTTTTGTCATGTTTATTTTCATAGCTTCTTTCAAGCCAAACAAAGGAAATAAGATTATTTTGCCAGAGCACATTTGTATCACTACTAGAGGTATTTTGTCAAACATAAAGGATTTTGCGTTTTATTAATATGAGCAGCAACATTTCAATGGTACTATATGTAGGACTTTACAATACTGCACTGCCATCTACTGGTCACTTTTGGCTACTGCACGATATATTGACGTG
>NC_084554.2:57675000-57747500 GCF_033978685.3 Nerophis lumbriciformis
TCGTCTCTAGAAAGGCACCTTATAAATAACATTGATTATTATTATTCATATTATTCCTAAACAGAGGATTTGGTCCTTTCACATCATCTACAACCTTTTTTTCTTCCTGAGAACTACTCATTTTTTGTCATGTTTATTTTCATAGCTTCTTTCAAGCCAAACAAAGGAAATAAGATTATTTTGCCAGAGCACATTTGTATCACTACTAGAGGTATTTTGTCAAAAATAAAGGATTTAGCCTTTTATTAATATGACCAGCAACATTTCAATGGTACTATATGTAGGACTTTACAATACTGCACTGCCATCTACTGGTGACTTTTGGTTACCGCACGATAAATTGACGTGTAGGCTAGAGGCAGTAGCTTAGTTTCACTTTCGCTTTGCCTTTTACCTCATTTTTCATTATCACCAGAATAAAACACAGGACCAAAATGTATTGACTTATTGGTGAATAATACAACAATATATACATCATTTTAGTTAATGTAACAATTACAACAAAATAATAAAATTAAACATTTTATTACAAACAGTTTTAACAAAGTCAATGATGCAAAATAAATGTAGAAAATCAAAAAGTGATCACGCTCCTGATTTACTACAAAGCTTTGAGTCTTCTGCGCATGACACATCTCGCGAGAGCAGAGCAGTCATAGACGAGAGCAGAACCGTCTTGTAACGTCAAGCGTGCCAACTGTCGTGAAAGAAGCCAGAAGGATGCTAATAAGTCAGTCTCATTATTTGTTCTCCAGTTTGTAAAAATGTATGTCGTATAAAATACATCTTTGAGTCTATAATTCAGGAAAAAACCCGTCTCGGTGAGCGAGAACCTTATCGTGCTAGCAAGTATAGCTAGCTTAGCTTGTTAGGTGCTAACAAAGAGACGCGGATGTTATCAACACATCGCTAAGTAGAGATCAAATGTGAGTGTAAAGTGTTGTGATTGTGTGAACATGTGAGTGTAAAGTGTTGTGATTGTGTGAACATGTGAGTGTAAAGTGTTGTGATTGTGTGAACATGTGAGTGTAAAGTGTTGTGATTGTGTGAAAGTGTGCGAAAGAACGATAGCAGATTACCAGGCGGAACTTTATAGAACAAAAGAGAACAATCAACTACTGGACGCTGTTTTCAAGAAACATCAAGTTGTGTTACACACAACAGAATTGTTTACTTCTTACTCTCACATCTTTACTAACTTTATATTTGATTATTAACACTTTTCTTCAATAGATTCTTTGTCTTGTGGGGATGATGCAATGCTTTCATTTAGATTCTTCATGAAAACGAGACAGTTTGAGGTTGATGTTCCTCTCAGTTTGTAACAATGTGTGATTGATTGATTGAAGGAGTTATGAGAAGTTTGCATAGGAAAGGCTACATTAGAGCCTCCCCACTTTAAGGAAATGGTTGGCGAAAAGGTGAGCCCGAGATGGACGGTTGAGTAGAAGCCCAATCATTTTGTTTTGGGCTGTCTGGAGTTGGTTTTTCAGGGCTTTTAAGGCGTCACGGTACCAAACATGAACTCTGTAGTCAAAGTGGGGTTAAATGAGTGCTTGTATTAGAGTCTTAAGTGTATTTCTACCCACCAGTGGGGTGATCCTACTATGTAAGAACTAGGGTTGTACGGTATACCAGCATTCGTATAGTATCGCAATACTAATTAATCATATTCGGTACTATACCGCCTCTAAAAAGTACTACTTCTATGATTACATCTATATTTTTTGGCATTACAACATCTTCTTTCGTTTAAAAAAATATATATTATGTTTATAAAGTCAGTAAATATGTTCCTGGACACATGAGGACTTTGAATTTGACCAATGTATGATCCTGTAACTACTTGGTATCAGATTGTTACCCAAATTTGTGGTATCATCCAAAACTAATGTTAAGTATCAAACAACAGAAGAATAAGTGATTATTACATTTTAACAGAAGTGTAGATAGAACATGTTGAAACAGAAAATAAGCAGATATTAACAGTAAATGAACAAGTAGATTAATAATCAATTTTCGACCACTTGTCCTTAATAACAGGGGACGGCGTGGCGAAGTTGTGAGAGTGGCCGTGCCAGCATTCTGAGGTTTACTGGTTCAATCCCCACCTTCTACCATTCTAGTCACGTCCATTGTGTCCTTGAGCAAGACACTTCACCCGTGCTCCTGATGGGTCCTGGTTAGCGCCGTGCATGGCAGCTCCCGCCATCAGTGTGTGAATGTGTGTGTGAATGGGTGAATGTGGAAATAGTGTCAAAGCGCTTTGAGTTCCTTAAAAAGGTAGAAAAGCGCTATAAAAGTACAATCAATCAATCAATCAATCAATCAATGTTTATTTATATAGCCCTAAATCACAAGTGTCTCAAAGGGCTGCACAAGCCACAACGACATCCTCGGTACAAAGCCCACATAAGGGCAAGGAAAAACTCACCCCAGTGGGGGTTTAAGTACAACCCATTTACCATTTACCATTTAATAATATTGACAAAATAATATAATATGAATGACACAATATGTTACTGCATATGTCAGCAGACTAAACTGGGAGCTTTTGTTTGTTAACTTCCTAATAAAAGACAAGTTGTCTAGTCTGTTCACTATTTTATTTAAGGACTAAATTGCAATAATAAACATATTTTTAATGTACCCTAAGATTTTTTGTTAAAATAAAGCCAATAATGCACTTTTTTGTGGTCCTTTCTATTTAGAAAAGTATCAAAAAGTTCGGAAAAGTATTTAAATACATTTTGGTACAGGTCCCGGTACCAAAATATTGGTATTGGGACAACACTAGTAAAAACAGAATTTGTCGGTTGATTCTTTGACTACCTTAGTAGTCATTTTTTCACTGGAGAGATTAGTCTCTACGATGCAGCCAAGATAGGTAATCTCATTGTTGTTTGTTATATTATTGTCACCCACTTTGACTGTGAAGTTATCCACTTTTCTGAGGTTAGGAATTGACCCAAAAACCTGTGTACTTGCAAGTACCAGGCGAGTCTTAATTTGCCAGTTTGTCATTGAAAGCCTTGCTAGTCTAGGTCTTGAGGATTGTAGCTTCGCTTGTTTTTAGGGACGGCGTGGCGCAGTGGAAGAGTGGCCGTGCGCGACCCGAGGGTCCCTGGTTCAATCCCCACCTAGTACCAACCTCGTCATGTCCGTTGTGTCCTGAGCAAGACACTTCACCCTTGCTCCTGATGGGTGCTGGTTAGCGCCTTGCCTGGCAGCTCCCTCCATCAGTGTGTGAATGTGTGTGTGAATGGGTAAATGTGGAAGTAGTGTCAAAGCGCTTTGAGTACCTTGAAGGTAGAAAAGCGCTATACAAGTACAACCCATTTATCATTTATTATTTAGTTTTGTGGTCCTCAGCCTCAATTCTATGTTCTTTATGGGTACAGAAAATCATTGAATGATCACTTAAGCTGCATACAGTAGTTCCACTTGTGCTGATCTTAGACTGGTCAGAAGTAACAACGAGGACTATGAAGGTTTAAAAGGACTCACTCACCCTGGTAGTTTGCTTAATGAGCTAAGTGAGACAATGTTGGTGGCACAGCTTAGTGAAGGTTTTAAAAATGGGTGCATCCTTTCAGGACATATCTGTGTTCCAGTCCCCAAGAAGATGTAAACCTGTATCAACATGTTTACACAAAACTCACACACTCACCAAATACATTTTACACTGTAATCACATCTAATTAGTTATCATTTCACTTCCTGATTCTGACTTTCGTGCAACAATAAGTGAAAGTAAACATTTATTTTCAATAGCCAAAGTAGTCAACACTTGATTTATTAAAAGAACACTTCAGTGTGTATTAAAAGAACACTTCAGTGTGTTGTAGATTTTCTCCAATTCCTAAATAGGAATTGTTGATGGAGATACTCCATAAAACAGCACATAGTAAAACATGTTTTTGTTAAAAGCCCAGCCAACAAAATGGCCACCCAAAAGTATTCTGCATGATAACAAAAACATACCATGAATGTTTTAATAAGTGATTTTGGAATTAGATTTGTTTTATTTCCATGATATTTAAGTTATGGTAATGACGGCGTGGCGAAGTTGGTAGAGTGGCCGTGCCAGCAATCGGAGGGTTGCTGGTTACTGGGGTTCAATCCCCACCTTCTACCATCCTAGTCACGTCCGTTGTGTCCTTGGGCAAGACACTTCACCCCTTGCTCCTGATGGCTGCTGGTTAGCGCCTGGCATGGCAGCTCCCGCCATCAGTGTGTGAATGTGTGTGTGAATGTGGAAATACTGTCAAAGCGCTTTGAGTACCTTGAAGGTAGAAAAGCGCTGTACAAGTATAACCCATGTATCATTTATCATTTGACAACCTCAATATTTACGCACTTTACATCAGTGAGTGTAAAGTTAAGAATGCCTCAATCAATGCTGCCTCGTACTTATAAAACTTTTCAAATTGACCCCCATCAAATGTCCAAGTCTGTTTTTGTACTCACTGTACCACTTTTTAATACATTTTAGGACAAAAGGTGGTATTTCCTGTTTTTATTGGTTGTTTTGCTACACACTTTTAACACAACACACAAAAGAACACAAATAATGTAATTGTGTTAACAGTGTCAGTCCAAAACTATTTATATTCTCTCTGTATCTTATTTACTTATTTACCCAACAGATGTCCAGCAGCCCCCCCACATTATAGAGGAAGAGGAGGATCCACAGACCACCCAAATTAAAGAGGAAGAGGCGGATCCACAGCCCACCCACATGAAAGAGGAAGAGGAGGATCCACAGCCTACCCACATGAAAGAGAAAGAAGAGGATCCACAGCCCACCCACATGAAAGAGGAAGAAGATGATCCACAGCCCACGCACATTAAAGAGGAAGAGGAGGATCCACAGCCCACCTACATGAAAGAGGAAGAGGAGGATCCACACATGAAAGAGGAAGAGGAGAATCCCCACATGAAAGAGGAAGAGGAGGATCCACACATGAAAGAGGAAGAGGAGGGAGAGTGTGTTGTAGGGCAGGAGGAGGATGATGTCAGCAAGTTTCCACTGACTGTTGTCTCTGTGAAGACTGAAGAGCATGAAGACAAAGCACCTGAGTCCTCACAGCTTCATCACAGTCCAAGTAAGCACATATCATTTTATTCTCAGGGCATTCAATCCATCACAACTGGACTGTTCACTTTGTCTTAGAAGACTCATCCAAGTACCGTATTTTCCGCACCATTAGCCGCACCTAAAAACCACAAATTTACTCAAAAGCTGACAGTGCGGCTTTTAACCCGGTGCGCTTTATATATGGATAAATATTAAGATTCATTTTCATAAAGTTTCGATCTCGCAACTTAGGTAAACAGCCGCCATCTTTTTTCCCGGTAGAACAGGAAGCGCTTCTTCTTCTACGCAAGCAACCGCCAAGGTAAGCACCCGCCCCCATAGAACAGGAAGCGCTTCTTCTTCTACTGTAAGCAACCACCCGCCCCCGGAAGAAGTAGAAAAAACGCGCGGATATCACCGTATATCATTTCCTGTTTGCATCTGTAAAGACCACAAAATGGCTCCTACTAAGCGACAAGGATCCGGTTCATGAAAAGACGCAATCTCTCCATCCGCACACGGATTACTACCGTATTTCACAGCAACTGATATTCCTGTGAACCGCACTGTGGAACGGGAGCACGTACGGTGAATATTCGCACCACAGGGAATGAGAAGTCATCCTTCACTGTGGTTCTAGCTTGCCATGCTAACTTCCACCCATGGTGATATTCAAAAGGAAGACCTTGCCAAAAGAGACCTTTCCAGCCGGCGTCATCATAAAAGCTAACTCGAAGGGATGGATGAAGAAAAGATGAGCGAGTGGTTAAGGTAAGTTTAAGTTTACGCGAAGAGGCCGGGTGGCTTTTTTCACGCAGCTCTGTCCATGTTGATATACGTATGTTTGTGATTGCACATTTGCGTACATTTTGGGAGTGAACAGAGTTGTTAGAACGCTGGTTTTTAATATATTATTAAAGTTTGACTGACCTATCTGACTGTTTTTTTGACATTCCTTTAGCGCAGTTAGATGCGGCTTACAACACGGGGCGGCTTATTGGTGGACAAAGTTTTGAAATATGCCGTTTATTGAAGGCGCGGCTTTTAACCCAGGGCGCCTTATGGTGCGGAAAATACGGTAGGCTTCATCACTTCATGCTCATACACTTCAAGTCTTAAATCTAATCATTGGAATTTAGAGGGGAACTGCACTTTTTGGGGGATTTTTTTCTATCGTTCACAATCATTATAAAAGACATGACGATGGATATATATTGTTTCAAAATCACATTCTAACTCATAAATGTAAATAAAAGTCCACTTGCATTGAAGCCAATGGGAGGTTCTCTATAACCATCCAAAAAGTGCCAACAATACTCCATTTGCATTTTGTGGCTGAGCTCCTTTCTCACCTCGGTGCTGGTGAAAGATAATTCCAGATCATGAATCGTGCCTCTCACCTGGATAGTAGAAGGATGAGGACGTACTCTGACAAGTTGGTATCGTTTGACAGCCAATTTAGACCCAGCAATGGCGAACGACACAAAAATACACTTGACGTTACCCCCCTTTTCCGTGCGACGATTATGAATCATTATTCATCTAAACGGAAATATAACGACATTCTATCAGTCTGCGTCATAGTGACAGCAGACCTTGTACAGTAAGTGATGTTTTATTTCGTTTGTTGGCTCTCAGGAAGTTTGCAGTGTGTAATATTCAGTGATTTTTATTTTTTATTTTTTATTTAGTCTTTATTTAACAGGTAAAATCCCATTGAGATCAAATATTTCTTTTCCAAGGGAGACCTGGCCAAGAGAGCAGCAGCAAGGTTACATTAAAAACAGTAAACAACACTTAAAACATCAAATGTACAACATTAAAACTTGCTGACATAACACATGTGCATACAGACAAGGTAGACTGCAATCATTTCACAGAAGCTTTAAACTCATTCAATGTAACAAGGGTTTGAAGTTGAATATTGGATTGTAGGTTATTACAAGCCTTCGCTGCTGAAAACCTAAATGCTTTCTTGCCCAGTTCAGTTCTTACTTTGGGGACGACAATTTGAAGAACATTCATTGAAAGAAGATTGTGACTTCCTTGTTTCTTTGTTAAAAGACAAGACAGATAAGATGGGGTGATACCCAGAATGGTTTTGTAGATGAACACATACCAATGATTGAGGCGTCGAGCACATAAAGATGTCCAGTTAACCATTGAGTTTAACACACAATGGTGAGTAAGTTAACCATTGAGTATAACACACAATGGTGAGTAAGTTAACCATTGAGTATAACACACAATGGTGAGTAAGTTAACCATTGAGTATAACACACAATGGTGAGTAAGTTGGTGATGAATCTCAGTGCCCCGTGGTACACACTATCCAGCTTGTGGGGACAACCAGCAGTAGCATTCATGTACAACACATCTCCATAGTCAATAACAGGTCAAAAGGTTGTTTCCACCAATTCCTTTTAATAGGGGGATTACAAGGGCAGATTTCCAATCCAAGGGGATTTCATTTGAAATTAGACTAAGGTTAGAAATGTGTGTCAGTGGTCCAGCTATAATTTCAGCTGCCAACTTTAGGAAGAGCGGCTCCAACTTATCTGAGCCAGCTAACTTTCTAGGTTTAAGTTGTTTTAGAGCCCTCGTGATCTCTGTTGTGGTAAATGGCGTAATGTTAAAAACCTGGGTATTTTCAACGGTTCTTTCCGGAGTTAGCGGAACTTCAGTAAAGTTGTCAGAATTATAGAGAAAACCAGAGGAAATAAAATGATTATTATAATGACTACCCATTTCTCACGGATAAATCATGCAGGTAAGGTTGGATTTTATCATTCAACTTTGCGTTTTGCGAGGACGTCCATGTAAACAAACAAGGACTAGGACCCCACATCTGCCACCCGTGACTGCATATCCATTTAACTAACTAACTATTATTCAATCATCACCATATTTCATGTTTGTCCTGTTGTTGGTTAATAAAAGTCCACAACCATAACAGACTTCCAGTAAGATGTGTAATAAGAGCTATAAATGATTTAGATATGATAGTTTTTATGCATATATTTGATTAGGCCAACCTCACATAATGTGGATGGTTGGCATAAGAGCTGCAAAGTAAAATACAGTAACACCTCATGTGTGTTCTATGTTCTGCAGACGTCCAGCGGGTGTCAGCGGGGAGTCATGAAGAGGAGTGGCACACCAGTGTGGGACAGAAGGAGCTACAGGCCCCCTCCCACATTAAAGAGGAGCAGCTTCATGATGAAGATGAAGCTCAGTCCTTACAGCTTCATCACAGTCAAAGTGAGGAGAACAGAGGGGCGGAGCTTGTAAGTCAACACATCACAGAAGCTGATGGAGAGCATTGTGAAGATATCAAGTCAGAACCAGACAGCATCTTTGCTCCACTGTCAGACATGGACCACATGATGTCACACTCTTCTGATCACAGTGACCACATCCAAAAACCTTTGGAGAGTAAAAATGACTCTAAAGGTGATACGAGACATCACACTAACAACGAACACTTTGACTGCTCTGAATGTGGGAAATCATTTAGATGGAAGAGTGATTTTACAAGACACACGAGAAAACATACTGGAGAGAAACCTTTTACTTGCTCTGTTTGTAAGAAGAGTTTCTCCACAAAGCAAAACATGACCACACACATGAGAACACACACTGGAGAGAAACATTTTGCTTGCTCAGCTTCTGATCACAGTGACCACATCCAAAAACCTTTGGAGAGTAAAAATGACTCTAAAGGTGATACGAGACATCACACTAACAACGAGCACTTTGACTGCTCTGAATGTGGGAAGTCATTTAGACTAAAGATTGATTTTACAAGACACATGAGAACACATACTGGAGAGAAACCTTTTACTTGCTCTGTTTGTAAGAAGAGTTTCTCCAGAAAGCTTAACATGACCACACACATGAGAACACACACTGGAGAGAAACCTTTTGCTTGCTCAGCGTGTGCTAAAAGATTCAACACGAAGAGGGAAATGATATTACACATGAGAACACACACAGGTGAGAAACCTTTTACTTGCTCTGTTTGTAAGAAGAGTTTCTCCAGAAAGCAACGCATGACCGCACACATGAGAACACACACTGGAGAGAAACCTTTTGCTTGTTCAGCTTGTGCTAAAAGATTCAACTCTAAGTATAAAATTATATTACACATGAGAACACACACCGGTGAGAAACCTTTTGCTTGCTCAGCTTGTGCTAAAAGATTCAACACTAAGAAGGAATTTACATTGCACATGAGAACACACACAAGTGTGAAACCTTTTACTTGCTCTGTTTGTAAGAAGAGTTTCTCTAGTAAGGATCGCATGACCAGACACATGAGAACACACACTGGAGAGAAACCGTTTCGTTGCACTGAGTGTGATAAAAGGTTCATGTATAAGTATCAGGTCAGTAAACACAAGTGTGTAACAGTCGTGGAAGCTGCAGGGATTTAAAAACACTTCAAGGGGAACATTATCAGCAGACCTATGTAAGCGTCAATATATACCTTGATGTTGCAGAAAAAACACCATATATTTTTTTAACCGATTTCTGAACTTTAAATGGGTGAATTTTGGCAAATTAAACGCCTTTCTATTATTCGCTCTCGGAGCGATGACGTCACGTCGTGACGTCACATCGGGAAGTAATCCGCCATTTTCTCACTTTCGTCGGTGTGTTGTTGGAGGGTGTAACAACACGAACAGGGACGGATTCAAGTTGCACCAGTGGCCCAAAGATGCCAAAGTGGCAAGAAATTGGACGAAATGTATTCAAAATACGAGGGCGTGGGGAAAGCCGACGAAATGGTCAGTCGTTTGTTCCGCACACTTTACCGACGAAAGCTATGCTACGACAGAGATGGCAAGAATGTGTGGATATCCTGCGACACTCAAAGCAGATGCATTTCCAACCATAAAGTCAAAGAAATCTGCCGCCAGACCCCCATTGAATCTGCCGGAGTGTGTGAGCAATTCAGGGACAAAGGACCTTGGTAGCACGGCAAGCAATGGCGGCAGTTTGTTCCCGCAGACGAGCGAGCTAAACCCCCTGGATGTCTTGGCTCACACCGTCCCGAAGATGATCAAGAGAAGAATATCGACCCTAGCTTCCCTGGCCTGCTGACATCAACTCCAAAACTGGACAGATCAGCTTTCAGGAAAAGAGAGCGGATGAGGGTATGTCTACAGAATATATTAATTGATGAAAACTTTATTCATTACTCGCGGTTTTACGTAAATTATTATACATAAACTGTGTTTACCAATAATTTAGCTTAAAAACATTTATTGTTTTCAATCATTCGAGTACATTCAGGTAGTCTTGTGTAATGCAGTATTTTGTGTCTATTTAGGTATGGTTAACCTGAGTGCTGAAATCGTGGAAAAATATATGTTCTTAGTGCGCCTGAAATGGGCTGTCTGCACTCTCAAAGTGCATGTTGTTGCCAAATGTATTTCATATGCTGTAAACCTAGTTCATAGTTGTTAGTAATTATCTTATCAGACAGTGTTAAGCCGCTGATATCCGAGTCTGAATCCGAGCTAATGTCGCTATACCTTGCTGTTTGTTTGTATTGGCATCACTGTGTGACGTCACAGGAAAATGGACGGGTGTATATAACGATGGTTAAAATCAGGCACTTTGAAGCTTTTTTTAGGGATATTGCGTGATGGGTAAAATTTTGAAAAAAACTTCGAAAAATAAAATAAGCCACTGGGAACTGATTTTTAATGGTTTTAACCCTTCTGAAATTGTGATAATGTTCCCCTTTAAACAGTGATTGTGCTAAATGTAGTTTAAAAACACAGCATATTTAATAAGAATGTATATTTGATGTTGTATGTAGTGCTTCTCATCTTCTAGTCTTATATGTTGGCCTGTAGTTACTTTTTAAGTTGTGTGCATGTATTGAATATTATATATGTAGCTACTATTTTATTCTATTTTGTCATCTTTGAAGAGAGGACATCTTATTATTTTCATTTTTTTTTTCCCACACATTTTTTCCATTGCATTTTATTGATGTTATTATCCAATTAAAAGTATGAATGAATAAAATGGTTAACACAATGTGGACTCTGGTAGATTAGCAGCATTGTTACATCATGGATGTTAACTACTGCAAAACACCAACAAAGAAGAAAAATGCTGAAGTTAGCAACACATCACTGAACTTTAGAGCCATCGTGAGTGGAGTTGCTTGTTTTTATTGCTGCATTTGTACTTATTTCACCTCGCATCTTCACTTGTAATCCTAAAGTCTTCTTCACATATATTGTTGTAGGCTTCTAACATTTATGTTTCTGATGTGTGTGTTTAGTCTGTGGAAAGGGTTGTTGTCCCTTGTGGATCCAATTGATCACTTGCACAGATACATCTTCATCATCATCATCATCAGACGTTACCGGTCCACTACTGGACGAAACCTTAACATTAATGTTTTAATATAAGTGTGACCTCATTATTCCTTGATAATAAGACTAAAAATACAGCTTTAAGCACCTCTTGTAGTACTCCAACTCGCCACACTGAGAAGTGGGGCGATCATGAGCTAGTATAGGAGCAAACAAGACCAACAGACCGAGTGAGGCCAGCGCGTAAACTAAATAGCCCTCTGATTAGTGCCCGGGCAACAGGTGCGCGTCCGGAACACTAACCAGAGGCAGGTGACTATAATCTGCCGTCATGGCAACAGAAACAAACAAACTCAAGAGGTACTGAAAACACAAGTGACTTGAAAACAAAAACAAAAATATGATCCGGGCAGCGGATCATAACACTTTTGATTATTATTATTTCTCGATTGTTTGTAAATGTTGCAGTTTATAAATAAAGGTTTATATAATAAATAAATAATAATAATAAATATATTTATATATATATATATATATATATATATACAAAAAATTTGTATTTTTTCCCCCAAAAAATATTTTTAAAGTGAAATATTTGATGTGTAGTAATTGAAGCCTTCTATAGGTCGATAACATTATTTTGATTTTGATTCATTATTTTTAGCTTTTATAAATAAAATAAAGCAATCGACGATTGTCAATTATAAGTTTTTATATTTGATTATTTTTGTTTTTGTTTTATGCAGCTAAAAACAGCCTGCCTGACAGCTTTCTGTTATAAGAGTCAACATTGCAACTTTTTCTTATTACATTTCACCTGTTTGCTCTTTTATTACACTTTCTTTTTTTTCCCTTTTTTTTTCTTTTTTATGAGTATTTTTATGTCAGGAGATTTTTCAGGTCCAGGTACAGACACATTTTTCTTGCGAGCAGTCTGAAAAACATGATTTGAACACGTTCTATCTGCCTTTACTCATCCTTCAAGAGAAATGCAAACTAATACTTTTTAAATACCTGGGCTCTTGTATGCCTTTTCATTTTGGCTCTAAACTTCTGAAGATGAAATAAAGTAATTGACGTAAATCATTGTCAAATATTGTATATTGCTTAATTAACACAATACATTAGCATAATCTGTCACATTTGGTCTTCTATTCGTGTTCAATTCATTATAAATGAAATAAAACAATCAACAACAACAACACTTTAACATTACTAAATTAACACAACACATCAGTTTAGGTAATCTCTGCATATTTACTATCATGATTTTGCTCATGTTGTGTTATAATTAAATTAAGTAATTTATACAGCACACATTCTCATATTGTGTATTAATTATGATACATTGTTATATTGTTATATTGCCAAACTGGTGTTGAACATATTGACGGACTATCCGTGACTGGTGAATTTATAAAATGACATGTGTTTTTGTAAAACTGAAAGTGAGATAAAAACCATTGTTTTGTTTTTTTTTGCAAGAAGTGAGAAACAGCGCCCTCTGGCGTGAGTGTAAAAGCTTACAGCACCTGGTATTCCCAGGCGGTCTCCCATCCAAGTACTAACCAGGCCCGACCCTGCTTAGCTTCCGAGATCGGGCGTGTTCAGGGTAGTATGGCCGTAAGCCGAAAGACGCGGTAAAAGCAACCTTTTTAAATGAAACTCTCACAGACGGGGTGAGAGACATCCATCCATTTCTACCGCTTGTCCCTTACCTCGCCTGCATGAAGCTGAGGAGCCACGACTCGTCTCGCTCTGATCAGGCAACTTATGATTTAAAGGGGTCATATAAGCTACTGTTTATTTACCAAAATAAGTTGTATGTCTTTGTTTTGAAAATGTAAAAGTTTATTTTTATTTTCAGAATGTTGAAATAGTTGTACCGGGGGGGGGGGGGCTGGTTACTTGTTTCTCTCGCGAGATCTGGAAAAGAGCTGGTTTGTACTTGTTTCTCTCGCGAGATCTGGAAAAGAGCTGGTTAATTGTTTCTTTCGCGAGATCTGGAAAAGAGCTGGTTTGTACTTCTTCTCTCGCGAGATCTGACAAGACTGCGCGCGAAGCAAACAGAGCGAGGATAAAGCAAGATGGCGTCTGACGGTGAAGACGTTATTGCAGTCGTCACAGTTCAGTGTTATTAATCTGTGCGTCCATGTACACATATATGTCCTTTATTACACTCTATTAAATAGAGTCATAATAACTTTGTATATTAGTCTGAGCGCACTTCTCCAGCTAGCTTAGCTTGCTAGTTAGCTTAGCTTGTTAGCTGCTAACAAAGAGAGATGAAAACACATCGCTAAGCAGAGATCAAGTGTGAGTGTAAAGTGTTGTGATTGTGTGAAAATGTGCGAAAGAACCATAGCAGAGTACGAGGAGGAACTTTGTCCAACAAAAGAGGAGAAGGAGCGACAACATGAAAAACATCAAGTTGTGTTACACACAACAGGTTTGTTTACTTCTTACTCTCACATCTTTACTAACTTTATATTTATTATTAACACTTTTCTTCAATAGATTGTCTATAGGAAGATGAATTGTCATGTGAGGATGTTCAGACACACAATATTTATGAGAGGTTGATGTTCCTCTCAGTTTGTAACAAAGTGTATCAACATGTTTACACAAAACTCACACAGTCACCGGGGGAATATTCCAGAGAGCAGGTTAAGTGCAAACTCCTGAGTATGTAAAGCTCCAGAGTTTGACCTCCAAAAATAAGAGAGGTAAGACAAAGTCAGAGTCAGTTACCATGGTAACTGACGCTGTAAACCTAGCCTGCTAGCTGGCAGGTTTGACAAGTTATTTATGTGTGTAAAAACTATACTGACCTGTTATTTCCTTCATATTGGTGCAGCCATTAACCTACTACAACACCTGCTACATCCACCTACTCAGTGGCCTAGTGGTTAGAGTGTCCGCCCTGAGATCAGTAGCTTGTGTCATACCAAAGACTATACAAATGGGACCCATTACCTCCCTGCTTGGCACTCAGCATCAAGAGTTGGAATTGGGGGTTAAATCACCGTAAAAAATGATTCCCGGGCGCGGCCACCGCTACTGCTCCCCTCACCTCCTAGGGGGTGATCAAGGGTGATAGGTCAAATGCAGAGAACAATCTGGCCACACCTAGTGTGTGTGTGACAATCATTGGTACTTTAACTTTTTAATGTGGCAGTGATTGTGGAAACAACAAAGCCTGATCTAAAGATGACATCTTGATCTCATACCATCTCAAACCAATTGGCCGTTCATTATTAAGTGAAATGTCTTAAAGTCGCTTAAATTTGTCTTTAACCAAGCAAGACTAAGTTTTATCCAGTTACTCGATCAATCAAAAATATTTCCAGTAGAACACTTGATTAATAACATTTTCAATAGCCACAGCCCTATATTTCATGTACGATTTAATATTTAGCATGTAGGAGTTAAAATGTGTTTTGTTTGTGTCCTGTAGACATCCATCAGCTGATTGGACACCAAGACAAATGTCTCCCTCATCTGCAGGGGGACAGTTTCACTTCAGAGGATCCACAGCCCTCACACATGAAAGAGGAAGAGGAGGGAGAGTGTGTTGTAGGGCAGGAGGAGGATGATGTCAGCAAGTTTCCACTGACTGTTGTCTCTGTGAAGACTGAAGAGCATGAAGACAAAGCACCTGAGTCCTCACAGCTTCATCACAGTCCAAGTAAGCACAACATCCACATATCATCTCATACAATGTTTGTGACACATGTTCATCCGGGGGCCACATTTATGACTAAAGATGGAGATATACTTGCTTTTTAAAAATGAATGCTCATCAATCATCAACAGTGTAATTGCTGGGGTGTAACCATGTGACCTAGAGGCCGTCCTCCTTACCTCACGTGGTCAAATGAAGGCAAACATTCAATATGGCTACTGATTATTTACCTTTAGCAGCACATATGTCAGCATATTTCAAAGGTTTAGTGGTGAAGATTAGGGATGTATACCAAGTACCATTTTTTTTAGTACTGGTTCCTAATTATGTCGTCCATGAGGACTGTGAAGATTCTCGACTAACGACACAACTATTTGTATTTTTAATTCCAGCTGACTGACGTAACTATGACACGTTGTCACATTGAGTTCAGCTGCCGCTGCTACACATTAAAATCAGCTTTGAATAATGACAAATAAGGAAGCAACAACACGCAAAATGTTGATGTGTGTGTTATTGACAAGAAGATGACATAACTGCATTTCACCTTGCACTGCACACATAGTTGACTTCTTTAAGACTTCAAATAAACAGCTGTTTTTTCTTTTGTTTGTATTTTTCTTTATTTAATCAGGTAAAAATCCCATTGAGATCAAATATCTCTTTTCCAAGGGAGACCTGGCCAAGAGGGCAGCAGCAAGGTTACATTAAA
Source organism: Nerophis lumbriciformis (assembly GCF_033978685.3). Lineage (NCBI taxonomy): Eukaryota > Metazoa > Chordata > Actinopteri > Syngnathiformes > Syngnathidae > Nerophis > Nerophis lumbriciformis. The sequence goes on from NC_084554.2 coordinate 57,690,816, forward strand.
AACAGTAAACAACACATAAAACATGACATTTACAACATTAAAACATGCTGACATGACACATGTGCATACAGACAAGGTAGACTGCAATCCTTTCACAGAAGCTTTAAACTCATTCAATGTAACAAGGGTTTGAAGTTGTTGTAGGTTATTCCAAGCCTTCGCTGCTGAAAACCTAAATGCTTTCTTGCCCAGTTCAGTTCTTACTTTGGGGACGACAAATTGCAGAACATTCATTGAAAGAAGATTGTGACTTCCTTGTTTCTTTGTAAAAACACAAGACAGATAAGATGGGGTGATACCCAGAATGGTTTTGTAGATGAACACATACCAATAATTGAAGCGTCGAGCACATAAAAATGTCCAGTTAACCATTGAGTATAACACACAATGGTGAGTAAGTTAACCATTGAGTATAACACACAATGGTGAGTAAGTTAACCATTGAGTAAGTTGGTGATGAATCTCAGTGCCCCGTGGTACACACTATCCAGCTTGTGGAGACAACCAGCAGTAGCATTCATGTACAACACATCTCCATAGTCAATAACAGGTAAAAAGGTTGTTTCCACCAATTTCTGTTTCACAGTAAAAGAAAAGCAAGACTTGTTTCTATAATAAAATCCCAGTAAAAGTTTCAGGTTTTTTTTACAACATACTGAATGGGCTCCTTAAAACTCAAGTGGTCATCAATTAAAAATCCTAAATACTTAAAAGAAGATACTAACACAATTTGTTGCCCATTTCTTGTTCAAATGTTCTCACACATTGCTGATCTTACAGTTTTTGACGTGGTAAAGAACATACACTTTGTTTTCTCTGCATTTAAAAGCAGTTGAAGATAGCAAAGTTGTTCTTGTACTCTGTCAAATGCATGTTGTAGATATTTAAAGGCCTCAGCAGGAGTGGGTGCTGTGCAGTATATGACAGTATCATCAGCGTAGGAAAGGAAAGTAGAGTTCGGAATATTCTGTCCAAGATTATTAATTAATAATGGGCCCAACACAGAACCTTGAGGGACACCCTTTTCCACTTGCAGTACGTCCGAGAAGGAACCCTCTATCTGAACAACCTGAGTTCTACTTGTGAGGTCATTTGCAAACCATCCAACTGCTTGCTGAGAAAAACCAATAGCTGAAAGACGTTTGATTAAAATGACATGATTAACAGTATCAAATGCCTTTGAAAAGTCAATAAAGAGGGACAGACAGCACTGCTTCTTGTCAAGAGCTTCAGTTACATCATTTATAAACTTCATAGCAGCAGTAACAGTACTGTGATTTCTGCCAAAACCTGACTGAAATGGTGACAGAATAAAGTTGGTGTCCAAAAAGTCTTTTATCTGTTCACTGATAAGGGATTCAAGCACTTTTGCCAGAACAGAGAGTTTAGAGATCGGTCTGTAATTATTTAGATTACTAGGGTCACCTCCTTTTAATAGGAGGATTACAAGGGCAGATTTCCAATCCAAGGGGATTTCATTTGAAATTAGAGTAAGGTTAAAATTTGACTTTCCGAAGGAGAGAGGTAAATTGATTCCTTAATTGTCTAAAATTCAACCAATCTTCTTCTAACCCTGACTTGCGTGCCCTGGCCCAAGCAGCATTACACTCATGCAATACATCTGACAGGTCCGATGTAAACCACTGATTGTCACGTCCTTTAACCCTACATTTTCTAAAAGGGGCATGTTTTTTCACTATACTCAAGAAGCTTTTGTGAAAATATTTCCAAGCCAGTTCAACATTATCAAAAAGAGCAATTCTATCCCAATTAAAAAGATGCAAGTCATGTAAAAAAGCTTGCGTCTCAAATAATTTCATATTACGTTTTTCAAGAAGACGAGGCTTGCTTTTAGGAATCCTTGTGTCTCGCACTACTGCAATCACACAATGATCACTCACATCATTAGGGAAAACACCAGATGCAACACATTTGAAGGGCATATTTGTTAGAATTCAGTCAATGAGTGTAGCTTTTTGAGGGCATTTAGGATTAGGTCTTGTAGCTGAGTTAATTAATTGTGTTAAATTTAGAGATTGACACTGTGCTTTCAAAGAGTCAGACACATATGTGAGCCAGTCCCAGTTCAAATCACTATTTCCTTGTATTTCAGTTGAGACAGAAGCTTCACAAGAGTAGATAGGGAATTAGTAGGGGCAGATGGAGGCCTATAACACCCCACTACCATAATGTGGTGATTTCTAGCTAATTCAATTTCAAGTGCTAACAGTTCAAGTTCTTTACTTACTGATTCAGAGAGCACTAATTTAACATCAAACCTCTGCTTAATATATATGGCCACTCCACCACCTTTTCTTTGTCGGTCAGTACGATAGACATTATAGCCATGAATGTAAATATCTTTATCAAGCACAGATTATTTAAGCCAAGTTTCAGATAAGACTACAATATCAGCATTTGTTGAGTTTATCCAGATCTTTATCATATCCAGTTTAGGGAGTAAACTCTGAACATTGATATGAATAATCCCAAAACCAGATCTAGTTTTAAAATCTGCAGGTGTAAAACTTTGTGTAGGTGTATCAGGGCCTGGATTAGTCTCAACATTTCCTGAGAACAATAACAATAATATAACTTAACATTTGCGCTTAAAGTTACCATATTTTGAGTCGGTCTTTAATCTGTCAAGGTAAGTGCTCACAATAGGGGAGGGTGCAGTAATGTTGACGTGATCTCTCAAAACAAGGAAACAATAAGAATGAATGGACTCTACCATAGTATGCAGCCATTTGGTTTTGTCCAAAGTCACAGAAATCTTCAACTGAGATAAGGCCAAAGTTATTTTGTAGCTGCCACTATGATCAAATGTCAAATGATCAAATAGGTCAAACTGTGCATCTTGAAGTAGCATAGCTCATGAGTGGGGGTGACCAGACCCATTTGGGACACCAGTAAAACCACACCAAAGTATAAAACACAATATAATAATTTGTGACATCGTAAGAGGAGAAGTTCCACTTGTTTTACCACTTTTGAAGATGTTAGCAGACAGGGCTAAAGACTAGCAACCAAGGCCGATGGGTGGAAGCCCGTAGACGAAGCCAATGGCTGGAGGCAAACAGCAGGTCGATGGAAGGCTAGTAGGCAGGTCGATGGTGGAAGGCTAGCAGGCAGGTCGATGGTGGAAGGCTAGCAGGCAGGCCGATGGTGGAAGGCTAGTAGGCAGGTCGATGGTGGAAGGCTAGTGGCGTGGTTGGTAGAGTGGCCGTGCCTGAGGGTTCCTGGTTCAATCCCCACCTTCTACCAACCTAGTCACGTCTGTTGTGTCCTTGAGCAGGACACTTCACCCTTGCTCCTGATGGGTCGTGGTAAGCGCCTTGGATGGCAGATCCCGCCATCAGTGTGTGAATGAGTGAATGAGACGGGATGAGTTTGCCAAGTATAAAAATGAGTCGAAATTTCTGGATGAAAGAAACTGCTTTTCTAAATGTGTCCTCTAGATGTCGCAATAGCAATTATTTGTATCTTTGTAGATGATGCTACATATGTAAAACACAACTAAAACACATGATGTTAGCGCACCAGTCGGGGAAAATGAGCAAACTACATCAATAACATCCTGTAATTTGATATTGATATTATTTATTTATCTTGATAGATTGAAAATGAACACCAATGAGTTGACTGATGAACATTATCACATAATTGATTCTAAAAGTGTAAAAAAGGACAACTAAAGATAGAATACTATTGTATGTAAAAAAAAAAAACATGATTTGTACATTTTCAGAAAGTGTTTGTTCTATTTTTAAACAAAGGAAACAATCTGCAGTTGTTTTTATTTTTACATTATCTTGCCGTGATTTTACCAGTCCGGCCAACTTGGAGTAGATCTTTCTCCATGTGGCCCCCCATCTAAAATTAGTTTAAACACCCCTGGCCGAGTTCTTCCTGCGAAAAGCAGATACGAGAAAAAAATCTAATTATGAAACGGAATAGATCCCTAAAGATTTGTTGAGTAATATCAGGGATTATCTGTCGGTGGCGTTCCCAGACATGTGGAACTATCTTGAGTTCCAGACGTCATTCTACACCACAAATTATGGTTAAGTTTAGAGATAAAGTTTAGGTGTCATAGACCGTATACAGAATAAAATATTTACACACTTTATATCAGTGAGTGTAAAGTTAAGAATGCCTCAATCAATGCTGCCTTGTACTTATAAAAAAAACTTGCTCCTCATCAAATTTCCAAGTCTGTTTTTGTACTCACTTTTGAATGAATTTTAGTGAGTCTGTTTTTGTACTCACTTTTGAATTAATTTTAGTGGCTGGCACAAAAGGAAGTATTTCCCGTGTTTTTATTGGTTGTTTTGCTACACACTTTTAACACAACACACGAAAGAACACAAATAATGTCATTGTGTTAACAGTGTCAGTCCAAAACTATTTATATTCTCTCTTTATCTTATTTACTTATTAACCCAACAGACGCTCAACAGCCCCTTCACATTAAAGAGGAAGATGATGATCCACAGCCCACCCACATTAAAGAGGAAGAGGAGGATCCACACATGAAAGAGGAAGAGGAGGATCCACACATGAAAGAGGAAGAGGAGGGAGAGTGTGTTGTAGAGCAGGAGGAGGATGATGTCAGCAAGTTTCCACTGACTGTTGTCTCTGTGAAGACTGAAGAGCATGAAGACAAAGCACCTGAGTCCTCACAGCTTCATCACAGTCCAAGTAAGCACATATCATTTTATTCTCAGGGCATTCAATCCATCACAACTGGACTGTTCACTTTGTCTTAGAAGACTCATCCAAGTAGGCTTCATCACTTCATGCTCATACACTTCAAGTCTTAAATCTAATCATTGCAATTTAGAGGGGAACTGCACTTTTGTGGAGGAGTTCAAGTACCTAGGAGTGTTGGTCACGAGTGGGGGAAGAGTGGATCGTGAGATCGACAGGTGGATCGGTGCGGCGTCTTCAGTAATGCGGACGCTGTATCGATCCGTTGTGGTGAAGAAGGAGCTGAGCCGAAAAGCAAAGCTCTCAATTTACCGGTCGATCTACGTTCCCACCCTCACCTATGGTCATGAGCTTTGGGTCATGACCGAAAGGACAAGATCACGGGTACAAGCGGCCAAAATGAGTTTCCTCCGCCGGATGGATGGATATTTTTGCTTAAAAAAATATATATATATTTTGTCCGGTCCAGCTTCTCAGGCAAATCATATTGTTGATGTAGATGCCAATGTCGGCTGTACAATTTTACTGTACAAAAGAGAAGTGTGGGATACTTCTCTTGTTGCCTTATTTGTATTTTGACTTGATTAAATGGATTTATATTATCATTTGGTGCAGCCGTGCCGGAGCAATATTTTTGCTTAATTAAGGTTTAATTATACATGTTAAGATGTGCCCTCTATTATTGTGTTTGTCCTAATTGTCATATTTCCTAAACACCTGTTTTCATTATTGAAGGCTGACATGCACAGCTGATATGCATGCCAATTTGTGTGTGCTAATAAAAACAGGTGCGCTCACAGCCCTATGTGCTGTGACGTGTGATCACATAAAAAAGTAATTGTCTCTTGTGCGTTTTTGATGATTATTATACGGTGCTGTTTAAATGGTGGTTTCTCCACGCAAATCCGCTGAGCTGTTTTCAACCTGCCAACAATACATAAACAATATAAAAAGACAAACCACTTAATAATGACGTCAACAGTTTTACATTTTAAGAATGCAATACAGTTCATTGCATTCTTTGCATGCATAATAGTAATCAATATTCATTTTGCCATCATAACATGTTTGAGATGAAAACACACACACACATATATATACATATATATATATATATGTTTATATATAACATTATTTCAAAATTAATATGAGAAAGTTAGAATAAAACTATATTCTCTGCATCATAAATAAAATTTAAATTTATTTATTTATTTATTTAAATACATTAAAATTACAATTTTCCTGAGGGAACTCTCCTGAAGGAATCAATAAAGTACTATCTATCTATCTAAAACAATAAGAACAGTTTTCATTATATCAAAAATAAAAAGTGGATTATGTAGTGCCTTTAATACTGCATTTGAAATGTGAAACCAGTGGTGAGTCACCACCAAGCAAAAACCGCTCATGCTCAGAAAAGTAGCGTCAGATTTACCGCCCGTCCGAGCACCCACTGGCCGAAATGTAGATCGGCGCCTAAGCTATAGAGACTATAGTGGGCGGAAGTGCAAGATATCCAAGTAGCATGTGGTTGCATGACTTGAATAACCCGAATAAGAAAAAAAACCGGATGGCTCTGAATAAAATAATTTGGTTTATGCCCTTAAAGTCTTCCTGTGTCCAAAGACTTATTTCCTGTAAACAATCACAAAATCATCAAAATATATATAATACAAAATATCGATCAAACCACTGTATCGACCTTATACTGATATTATACTTGGTATTGTTACTGTCAATTTTTGTATCGATCGGACCACATTTTTTTAAATTTAAGAGGGTTTCTGTGGGTCATTAAAAAGCATTAAAGGCATTGAATGGACTTTGCATGAATTAAGGCTTTAAATGGTATTAAAAAGCATTAAATGCGATGTCCAGAGGCATTAAAATATTCATGTAATCGTAGGCCGGGACCGATATAAATGAAAATATACCTAATAACTTCATTGTTGCCGTCATCAATACATTGCTTTGTCCGTGTGTTTCCTTCTTGGTCTCTGGATTTTAAACTGGACTAAGAGGTCTCACTCTGTGCATGGCTCTCTGCACCTGAGTATGTTAATTCCACAGCAGACTTACATGAACAAAGCAAGTTATTCACAACCTTTGGTTCGGCTACTTGCAATTCTCCTCTACACATTTTCCTAGTGTTGGCGACACTCACTTTAATGTTAGAGATGGTCATTTTAATACAATGCTGAAGTACAGGCCCCCATATAGCTGACCGGGATATGCCTGTTATATGATTCTTTAATTTTGGGCCTTTTAGAATCAGCATATCTTCGTCTATTTGTGTCAAGGAGGTGAAGTTAGGTCTGAAAACCTTTGACAAGTGGACTTCATGTCCATTAGGTCTTTTCAATGTGTAGAATACCATCCGCCTTAAACAGAATATTCTACTTTGAAAGTAAACTGGATCATTTATTTTGTGTTTATGCATGACTTCTTGTCCCACACGAGCAGATTTTAGCTCAATTGAACCGCCTTGTTGTGTCGACCACTAAATATAGAAGCCAGGCAGTGGAAACTGACACATTGACTTGAAAACAAAAAAACGGAACGAGTCTGTCGCCGTGGCGCCGCCGTTCCACATCCAATGGAAATCCCCGGTTACACTTACAAACGTTGCTTGACGAGATAAATGAAGAAACCATACTTTGGGTTTATGGCACGTAGCAAAAGGAAATGCACTTTCAACCCACTGCACTCGCAGTGAGCGAACTTGTCCACAAGATAGCGCCATAGCAGAGCTAACAATACGGAATACAGATTTACAATGTAAACAACCTAATCTTTTCTCCAAGAAGGGAATTTATGGCAATGCAGATTTTAGGCCATATTGTCCACCCCTCGTAAAAAGTGGTCTTCTCTTCCTGTGAATGATGTTGTAAACAGCAGTGTGTTTGTTTTCAGGCCAATTCATATAATAACTTGTTATTTTAAGTACATGTAAACTTACTGAATGCCTCATGTGACTGAGCAAATCTGGACATTTCTCAAGCATGTTTGTCATTTTGTGTCCTGCAGACTTCTGTGAAGAACAACTTCTGCCTGAAAAACAGGAGAGTAGCTCCAGGATGTTGAAGGAGGATCCACCAAAGAGGAAGACCAGGCACCACGGACCCTCTGGCGTCTCCTTTTCCTCTTTGACACAGACCCTTCCCTGTAAAAAGGAAGAGGAAGACTCACTGACCCCCCACATTAAAGAGGAAGAGGAGGAACACAGCGTTAGTCAGGAAGGAGATCATATTGAAGGACTGGTGGAGTTCCCAGTGACTGGTGTCCCTGTGAAGAGTGAAGATGATGAGGTCAAAGGTGAGAGAGAGGCGGAGCCTCCAAGCAGCAGCTCAACACAACACATGACAACAGAAGCTGATGGAGACCACTGTGGAGGATCACAAGCAGACAAGCTCTTAGCTCCACTATCAGATAGTGAGGACACAACGTCACACTCTCCTGACACTGATGATGAACACTCTAAAGATGATGCAACATGTCACACTGACAACACTCACTTCACATGTTCTCACTGTCACAAAACCTTTAATGTTCGTCGCAATATGAAAAGACACATGAGAACACACACTGGTGAAAAACCCTTTTCCTGTTTAACCTGTGGTAAAGGTTTTACACATAATCAATATTTGAAAGTACACATGAGAGCACACACTGGTGAAAAACCTTTTATCTGTTCATTCTGTGGTAAAGGTTTTACACAAAGTCAATATTTGAAAGTACACATGAGAGCACACACTGGTGAAAAACCTTTTTCTTGTTCATTCTGTGGTAAAGGTTTTACACAAAGGCGATCTTTGAAAATACACATGAGAACACACACTGGTGAAAAACCTTTTTCTTGTTCAATCTGTGGTAAAGGTTTTACTAAAAGGCAATCTTTGAAAATACACATGAGAACACACACTGGTGAAAAACCCTTTTCCTGTTTAACCTGTGGTAAAGGTTTTACACATAATCAATATTTGAAAGTACACATGAGAGCACACACTAGTGAAAAACCTTTTATCTGTTCAATCTGCAGTAAAGGTTTTACACAAAGTCAATATTTGAAAGGACACATGAGAACACACACTGGTGAAAAACCTTTTTTCTGTTCAACTTGTGGTAAAGAGTTTACACGAAGTCAGAGTGTGAAAATGCACATGAGAACACACACTGGTGAAAAACCTTTTTCTTGTTCAATCTGTGGTAAAGGTTTTACACAGAGTCAGAATTTGAAAGGACACATGAGAAGACACCCAGGAGAGAAAGTGTTGAGTTGCAGTGTGTGTGGTGAAAGATTGTCTTCTAAGTACCAGTGTAAGAAACACAAGTGTGCTGGTGAGAACAGCAGCAGCAAATGAAACTGCAGGATTTGAAATCAACTGTCAAGACTTTAATGTTGACTTTCTAACAACATCAGCACATATAACATGTGTGACATTGTTGTTTGTGTAACTATCTTTTTAATATGCTTCTACATTAATAGATTAGATAGTTTGAAATATGGAAGTATTCCATATTTGTATTTCTAATTGTTAATGAGTCCATAGATGATCACCTTTATATGATATACATATGTACTGGTTCACATGTGAAACATCTTCTGGACCACTTCAGGAAGCATATTATTATTTACTTTATACATCATTTGAACACTTGTCTTTTATACCATTTTAAAATGTGTGACTTTATGAATTATTTGTTGGGTCTCTATAATCCATTTTATTAATGATCTTTATTACTCTCTTTTGTAATATGATGATTGTTTTATATGTATGTCCCCAGACCTTTATGCAATATAAAAGTGAGAGAAAAAGGCTGAATTGTTTGTGGAAGGATGTTTATTTTGTATTTTTACAAACTTACATTCGTGGATGAAACAGAAATTCCCTATATTGGGTTTTAAACATTTTTAATGTATGTTTTCTTTTTAAACATCCCCAAAACAATATCAATATCAATCAAAGTTTGGAGTGTCAGGCAAAAGCCAGTATTGTACATCATCCCACAGACATTTACTTTGCATACTGTAGGAGACAAATGTCCTCATTTGTTTATATTTTTATTTTGTTTTCTCTAATTGATTGCTGGCCTCTGTTCATGCGGAAATTCCTTTTCGGCAGATTGCTCCGCCCACTTCCTCTTGAGAAACAGGAAGTGTTGACAGGGATGGGACCGTTGCTATGGTGCGGTTGCCATGGTAACGTCATTTAATTGGGTTCAGGTGGGAGCACTCGGGGCGATTGCATGGAGGACACAAACAGTTTTTGGCCGTGCGTGTGGTGACAATGTTCCATTCATACATGATGTTCTATAGCCTACATTTCATTTCCTTTTCATAGCTTCACATAAAGAGATTGTCATATCCAAACATATTAACACATTCAATCATTTGCACGCCTCAAACTAGTCAACACAGTCGCCCTCACTATCAGCTTAAAGGTAAAGGCTGTACAACTACCGTAACTCAACCTGTACTGCTACCATAAGTCAACTTAACTACTACCATAAGTCAACCTGTACTACTACCATAAGTCAACTTAACTACTACCATAAGTCAACTTAACTACTACCATAACTCAACCTGTACTACTATCATAAGTCAACTTAACTACTACCATAAGTCAACCTGTACTACTACCATAAGTCAACTTAACTACTACCATAAGTCAACTTAACTACTACCATAACTCAACCTGTACTACTACCATAAGTCAACTTAACTACTACCATAACTCAACCTGTACTACTACCATAAGTCAACTTAACTACTACCATAAGTCAACCTGTACTACTACCATAAGTCAACTTAACTACTACCATAAGTCAACTTAACTACTACCATAACTCAACCTGTACTACTACCATAAGTCAACTTAACTACTACCATAACTCAACCTGTACTACTACCATTAGTCAACTTAACTACTACCATAACTCAACCTGTACTACTACCATAAGTCAACTTAACTACTACCATAACTCAACCTGTACTACTACCATAAGTCAACTTAACTACTACCACAACTCAACCTGTACTACTACCATAAGTCAACTTATGGAGTTATTTTCAAATATGTGTGTTCATTTAGTTGTCACAGTGTAGTCAGACAAATGTAAAAATGAGTCATTTAGAAGTTGAAGTTTGAATCTGTCTCACCTTCATTATAAAGCAGAAAAAGGCTGAGAAGAGATTGAATGAAAACATGCCTTGCTCTGAAATGCTGTCAGGACTGACTTCTACCATTTCAAGAATGACGTCTTCCACCAGCGTTAGTGTTGGGAATAACAGAAGATGTAATATGGATGATATTATCTGATGACTAATCACAACTACACATTATTTCAAATGAGATCAAGGTTAATGACATCATAGTTTAACTGTAAAGAATTGCTACACTACATTTTTGATGACATCTTTAAAAAATGGTGAAATATAAAAAGAAGAAATACAATATACTATTACACCAGCATGTTTTGGAAGTCTTTCCATTTGATCATTTGGAAATGCTAAATGTATTATTGTATATTCAAATAAATCACCCCCATCATGTTTCTTTATGGGCAATTTTGACTATTAGTTTTTAAAATGTGTTGTGAATAATGGAGCTGTATTCATTTTGTTTGTATTTAAAAATGGTTTAGACATGTTTAAAGGGGAACATTATCACAATTTCAGAAGGGTTAAAACCATTAAAAATCAGTTCCCAGTGGCTTATTTTATTTTTCGAAGTCTTTTTCAAAATTTTACCCATCACGCAATATCCCTAAAAAAGCTTCAAAGTGCCTGATTTTGAAAACGAAATTGAAGAAGAAACTGAAACTATTGAGCCATATCGGTTTGAACCATATGCAAGCGAAACCCACGAAAACGACACGACAGCCAGCGACACGGGAGAAAGCGAGGACGAATTCGGCGATCGCCTTCTAACCAACGATTGGTATGTGTTTGTTTGGCATTAAAGGAAACTAACAACTATGAACTAGGTTTACAGCATATGAAATACATTTGGCAACAACATGCACAGTGCAGACAGCCCAGTTTTCATCAATTAATATATTCTGTAGACATACCCTCATCCGCTATCTTTTCCTGAAAGCTGATCTGTCCAGTTTTGCAGTTGATGTCAGCAGGCCAGGGATGCTAGGGTCGATATTCTTCTCTTGATCATCTTCGGTGGCATAAGGGACGGTGTGAGCCAAGACATCCAGGGGGTTTAGCTCGCTCGTCTGCGGGAACAAACTGCCGCCATTGCTTGCCGTGCTCGCGAGGTCCTTTGTCCCTGAATTGCTCACACACTCCGGCAGATTCAATGGGGGTCTGGCGGCAGATTTCTTTGACTTTATGGTTGGAAATGCATCTGCTTTGAGTGTCGCAGGATATCCACACATTCTTGCCATCTCTGTCGTAGCATAGCTTTCGTGGGTAAAGTGTGCGGAACAAACGTCCAATTTCTTGCCACTTTGGCATCTTTGGGCCACTGGTGCAACTTGAATCCGTCCCTGTTGGTGTTGTTACACCCTCCGACAACACACTGACGAGGCATGATGTCTCCAAGGTACGGAAAACAGTCGAAAAAACGGAAAATAACAGAGCTGTTTTGACTCGGTGTTTGTAATGTGTTTGAGAAAATGGCGGATTGCTTCCCGATGTGACGTCACATTGTATTATTCGCTCCGAGAGCGAATAATAGAAAAGCGTTTAATTCGCCAAAATTCACTCATTTAAAGTTCGGAAATCGGTTAAAAAAATATGTGGTCTTTTTTCTGCAACATCAAGGTATATATTGACGCTTACATAGGTCTGCTGATAATGTTTCCCTTTAACTGCAGATAGAAACAGAAGAAATAAGCCCCTGACTGGAAGGATAGACAGAATATCAACAATACTACCAAACTCTGGACCTGTAACCACACGGTTAATGCTGTGCCGCCTGGCGAAGCCTAGCAATGCTGTTGCTAACGACGCCATTGAAGCTAACTGAGCTACGGGACCTCGACAGAGCTATGCTAAAAACATTAGCTCTCCACCTACGCCATCCCTCATCTGCTCATCAACACCCGTGCTCACCTGCGTTCCAGCGATTGACGGCGCGACGAAGGACTTCACCCGATCATCGGTGCGGTCGGCGGCCCGGAGACGGAGGAAGTCAACCCAGATAGGTGAAGACAGCAGCGCGGCGGCGGACGGCGTTGTAGCTTTTGACGACACCCCGGCCGCCATCAGAGTCGGCAAGAAACATATATTTCCCCAAAGTTACGTACGTGACATGCACATAGCGCCACGCACGTACGGGCAAGCGATCAAATGTTTGGAAGCCAAAGCTGTAGTCACGGTAGCACGTCTGCTATCCAAGTCAAAGTCCTCCTGGTTGTGTTGCTGCAGCCGCCGCTAATACACGATCCCACCTACAGCTTTCTTCTTTGCAGTCTCCATTGTTCATTGAACAAATTGCAAAAGATTCACCAACACAGATGTCCAGAATACTGTGGAATTATGTGGTGAAAACAGACGACTTAAGCTGGCCACCGTGCTATTCCAAAATGTCTGCTTCAACCCGTCACGTCACGCGCAAACGTCATCATACCGAAACGTTTTCAGCCGGAAGTTTCCCGGGAAATTTAAAATTGCACTTTATAAGTTAACCCGGCCGTATTGGCATGTGTTGCAATGTTAAGATGTCATCATTGATATATAAACTATCAGACTGCGTGGTTGCCAGTAGTGGCTTTCAGTAGGCCTTTAAGTCCATTTTTATGACTAATATGGCCGTATTTCCTGCTTCTAGTCAGGATTCAAGCAGCAGCATTGTGGATGTACTGCAGCTGCTTCACAGCTGGTTTAGAGAGCCCAGTGAGAAGACCAAGACAGTAGTCTAACATGTTGGAGACAAAAGGCATGGATGATTACACCACAATGTTTGTGATTAATAATGATTTATCATTTCATGATGTACATTAATTATGATGATTCCTTTGTTTTTATGAATAGTTTGTCTTGTCATTTTCTGCAAAGCAATTTGAATGACCTTGTGTATGAATTGTGCTTAATAAAAAGTAGCCTACAATTGTCAAAACATGGAGCAATTGTGAAGTGAACTATACGACCCCACCTTTCCTACTATCATACTGTATTTATACACACCTTCAATCACAAATGCCTCAAAGGGCTTCTCAAACCATAACGACCTCCTTGGACCTGATCCCACATCCGGGCAAGGGATATTTAAAAAACCACTGTAGTGTATGACTTTCAAAAGACTGTCATGATCAAAGCTAGCATCGTGTATAGTTACTATGGAAGGGACAGCGGAGTTCATACTCCAACAGGCTCCTTCAACTTCCTTCCCGCACTGTGCCATTCAACAACTCCTTCATTCCACACTCCATCCAGCTGTATAAAACACTGGCCATACAGCAATAGATGACATCTGTCTATTACCTGACACCTGACATGTTAGCTTCTTCTATTTCTTTATAATGTCTATTTCCTATTTCCTGCTGGATCTACTCTCTATTTTATGCTGCTGCTGTCACATATACTGTAATATTCTACATGGTCATTGGTATATATTGTAGACATAATATAATATATCTGTATATATATTATTCTCTCCACATATTATGTATATATGTTAGATTTTTTATCGCTATATTAGTCTATTTATACCTGCATTGTCCTTTCCATCCTTACACTTTCCATCATTGTAACTGAGCTACCGTGTTGAACAATTTCCCTTGTGGATCATTAAAGTTTGTCTAAGTCTAAGTCTAAGTCTAAATGCGGCTGCTAGACTTTTGACAAGAACAAGAAAGTTTGATCATATTACGCCTATACTGTATATACCTTATATACATATATACATATATACCTATGTACATATATACCCATGCATATATACATATATATATCTATATCTATGCTGGCTCACCTGCACTGGCTTTTTGTGCACTTAAGATGTGACTTTAAGGTTTTACTACTTACGTATAAAATACTACACGGTCTAGCTCCATCCTATCTTGCTGATTGTATTGTACCATATGTCCCGGCAAGAAATCTGCCTTCAAAGAACTCCGGCTTATTAGTGATTCCCAGAGCCCAAAAAAGTCTGCGGGCTATAGAGCGTTTTCTATTGGGGCTCCAGTACTATGGAATGCCCTCCCGGTAACAATTAGAGATGCTACCTCAGTAGAAGCATTTAAGTCCCATCTTAAAACTCACTTGTATACTCTAGACTTTAAATAGCCCCCCTTTTTAGACCAGTTGATCTGGGGGGAAGTGCTGGCTGTCCAGAGTCGGGACCCGGGGTGGACCGCTCGCCTGCGCATCGGTTGAGGACATCTCTGCGCTGCTGACTCGTCTCCACTTGGGATGGTCTCCTGCTAACCCCACTATGGACTGGACTCTCACTATTATGTTAGATCCACTATGGACTGGACTCTCACTATTATGTTAGACCCACTATGGACTGGACTCTCACACTATTATGTTAGATCCACTATGGACTGGACTCTCACTATTATGTTAGATCCACTATGGACTGGACTCTCACTATTATGTTAGATCCACTACAGACTGGACTCTCACTATTATGTTAGATCCACTATGGACTGGACTCTCACTATTATGTTAGATCCACTATGGACTGGACTCTCACTATTATGTTAGATCCACTATGGACTGGACTCTCACTATTATGTTAGGTCCATTATGGACTGGACTCTCACACTATTATGTTAGATCCACTATGGACTGGACTCTCACTATTATGTTAGATCCACTATGGACTGGACTCTCACTATTATGTTAGATCCACTATGGACTGGACTCTCACTATCATGTTAGATCCACTATGGACTGGACTCTCACACTATTATGTTAGATCCACTATGGACTGGATTCTCACTATTATGTTAGATCCACTATGGACTGGACTCTCACACTATTATGTTAGATCCACTATAGACTGGACTCTCACTATTATGTTAGATCCACTATGGACTGGACTCTCACACTATTATGTTAGATCCACTATGGACTGGACTCTCACTATTATGTTAGATCCACTATGGACTGGACTCTCACTATTATGTTAGATTCACTATAGACTGGACTCTCACTATTATGTTAGATCCACTATGGACTGGACTCTCACACTATTATGTTAGATCCACTATGGACTGGACTCTCACACTATTATGTTAGATTCACTATGGACTGGACTCTCACTATTATGTTAGATCCACTATGGACTGGACTCTCACTATTATGTTGGATCCACTATGGACTGGACTCTCACTATTATGTTAGATCCACTATGGACTGGACTCTCACACTATTATGTTAGATCCACTATGGACTGGACTCTCACTATTATGTTAGATCCACTATGGACTGGACTCTCACTATTATGTTAGATCCACTATGGACTGGACTCTCACTATTATGTTAGATCCACTATGGACTGGACTCTCACTATTATGTTAGATCCACTATGGACTGGACTCTCACTATTATGTTAGATCCACTATGGACTGGACTCTCACTATTATGTTAGATCCACTATGGACTGGACTCTCACACTATTATGTTAGATCCACTATGGACTGGACTCTCACTATTATGTTGGATCCACTATGGACTGGACTCTCACTATTATGTTAGATCCACTATGGACTGGACTCTCACTATTATGTTAGATCCACTATGGACTGGACTCTCACTATTATGTTAGATCCACTATGGACTGGACTCTCACTATTATGTTAGATCCACTATGGACTGGACTCTCACACTATTATGTTAGATCCACTATGGACTGGACTCTCACTATTATGTTAGATCCACTATGGACTGGACTCTCACTATTATGTTAGATCCACTATGGACTGGACTCTCACACTATTATGTTAGATCCACTATGGACTGGACTCTCACTATTATGTTAGATCCACTATGGACTGGACTCTCACTATTATGTTAGATCCACTATGGACTGGACTCTCACTATTATGTTAGATCCACTATGGACTGGACTCTCACTATTATGTTAGATCCACTATGGACTGGACTCTCACTATTATGTTAGATCCACTATGGACTGGACTCTCACTATTATGTTAGATCCACTATGGACTGGACTCTCACTATTATGTTAGATCCACTATGGACTGGACTCTCACACTATTATGTTAGATCCACTATGGACTGGACTCTCACTATTATGTTAGATCCACTATGGACTGGACTCTCACTATTTTGTTAGATCCACTATGGACTGGACTCTCACTATTATGTTAGATCCACTATGGACTGGACTCTCACTATTATGTTGGATCCACTATGGACTGGACTCTCACTATTATGTTAGATCCACTATGGACTGGACTCTCACTATTATGTTAGATCCACTATGGACTGGACTCTCACTATTATGTTAGATCCACTATGGACTGGACTCTCACTATTATGTTAGATCCACTATGGACTGGACTCTCACTATTATGTTAGATCCACTATGGACTGGACTCTCACTATTATGTTAGATCCACTATGGACTGGACTCTCACTATTATGTTAGATCCACTATGGACTGGACTCTCACTATTATGTTAGATCCACTATGGACTGGACTCTCACACTATTATGTTAGATCCACTATGGACTGGACTCTCACTATTATGTTAGACCCACTATGGACTGGACTCTCACTATTATGTTAGATCCACTATGGACTGGACTCTCACTATTATGTTAGATCCACTATGGACTGGACTCTCACTCTTATGTTAGATCCACTATGGACTGGACTCTCACTATTATGTTAGATCCACTATGGACTGGACTCTCACTATTATGTTAGATCCACTATGGACTGGACTCTCACTATTATGTTAGATCCACTATGGACTGGACTCTCACACTATTATGTTAGATCCACTATGGACTGGACTCTCACTATTATGTTAGATCCACTATGGACTGGACTCTCACTATTATGTTAGATCCACTATGGACTGGACTCTCACTATTATGTTAGATCCACTATGGACTGGACTCTCACTATTATGTTGGATCCACTATGGACTGGACTCTCACTATTATGTTAGATCCACTATGGACTGGACTCTCACTATTATGTTAGATCCACTATGGACTGGACTCTCACTATTATGTTAGATCCACTATGGACTGGACTCTCACTATTATGTTAGATCCACTATGGACTGGACTCTCACTATTATGTTAGATCCACTATGGACTGGACTCTCACTATTATGTTAGATCCACTATGGACTGGACTCTCACTATTATGTTAGATCCACTATGGACTGGACTCTCACTATTATGTTAGATCCACTATGGACTGGACTCTCACTATTACATACCTGCCAACTACTCCGGTTTTCCCGTAATTAGTACGGTTTTCATCAACCTATTCCGGGTTACGGTTGCAGTGATAAAAAATACGGTTTTTCATTAATTAAAACATTTTTTTTTTTTTAAGTTTTATTCAGGAAATGGCGTAACAACAACGACAATGGACACTGCTTCCTGTAACTTCCCATCGAGCCATTCCGAATGCCATGTGTAACACGGGTGGGAAATAAGCCATATTTCCTCTCATGACATCTCATATTACCTGCGCCGTTTCCACGTTTAATCTCGCGAGTTTAAGACACGCGCTCACGTGACCCGCTGCAGCCAATCACGCTCTATAAAATCCAGCATTCCAAGATGGCTGCCAGGTGCGGTGGCTAAGCCTGGGGACATATGAAGCCGCTATGTTTTAAAGTCAAAACAAGCGTCCAACATTTTACAACTCATTGTAAACTTGTAGGTGCCGAACATCAGGGACGTGTTGCGACGAGAGAGTGTGTTGATGATAAGATATTAAGCCGAGTTGGTAAGTGAATCTGTTTGCTAATAGTAGCGACTAGCCGTACCCATGTATTTCCTATGGGCGGTTAGCATCGGCTTTTAATCCCGTTTCCTCCAATGTTTCTGATCCGATTGAATTTATATTTATGTCGAGTCTTTATTTTGAGTATTTACATATGGTAACTGAGTATTGTGGCGTTTTAAGGCCATTTGCACTTTTTATGCTATGGTAAAGACAATGAATGAACACTGCTGCTGGTGTGCGGTTACACCCGTCATAGTGACGTCACTGTTATTGTTCATGTTACTCCCGTCATAGTGACGTCACTGTTATTGTTAATGTTACTCCCGTCATAGTGACAACACTGTGTACTAGTGATGGGTTGATGAGGCGTCATGAAGCGTTTCGACACATTGCAAAACTGTATTGATACTGTCAGGCCCGGCCCTAACCAATCTGGCGCCCTAGGCAAGATTTTAGGTGGCGCCCCCCCACATCGGCAGTGAAGTGTATATACTCACAAGAAACCGAATACCTTTGTCTTTGACCTTTTTTTTACTTAAAGAAAGCAAATTAACAATCAGAATAGTTAACAAGATTAAAAAAATATGAATAAATAAATGAATGCAAAAAATAAAAAATGAATATATGAAATACAATATTTTTTACATACATATTGCTTAATTTACATTAATGATGTGCACTTTAACAACTAGGCTTACAACTATACCTAATATATAAAGGGGTGGAAAAGTGACTATTACCTGCAGGGCAAACATTAGCTAACCAGAAGGCAATAACAATGTAAACCAAAAACACCTGCTTAAAAGATCTAATACAAATGTCCCTGAGGAATGTAAGGTGGGAGTACTGTAATTACCTAACGTTACATTATTATTTTCCATAACAATTTAGCCCCCTCCACAATATTAACCAGACGTTAAAACAGAACCAGCTATTTATTGATTAGCTACCTCTGTCTTTTTCTCATTTCTCCTCCTCTTCTTTTCTCTTTTTTCTTCCCTGGGCACCTGACAGTTTTGGCCGTTTTGACATCTTGTGTTGATTTTTTGATGTGGTGATGTCCAAAAAGAGTCATGATAAGGGAAGGGAGGGGGCGGGGGGGGGGGGCGTAATGTTGTAACAAATAATATTTCTATTAAATAGGCTTTACTTTGCATTTTAATTAACGTGGGATTATTTTTTGTATTTAGAAATAATAGTACCAACTTTTTTTTTTTTTCTCCAACATTTGTGGCACTGGCGTGGCGCCCCCTGATGGACGGCGCCCTTAGCATTTGCCTATACGGCCTATGCCACGGGCCGGCCCTGGATACTGTGTCGATACTGTGTCACTAAATACTGACATCTGCTGGACATTAAAAATCCCTACAGGCAACCTATGGACCGACTCAACTGACACTGATTTTATGACCTAGTACAGTGGTTCTCAAATGGGGGTACGCGTACCCCTGGGGGTACTTGAAGGTATGCCAAGGGGTACGTGAGATTTTTTTTAAAATATTCTAAAAATAGCAACAATTCAGAAATCCTTTATAAATATATTTATTGAATAATACTTCAACAAAATATGAATGTAAGTTCATAAACTCAGTGAAGCACAAGCTCAGGTTTGTCACTGAAATGTCTGTCAAAAAGAAGTGTGGAAAGAAATGCAACAATGCAATATTCAGTGTTGACAGCTAGATTTGTTGTGGACATGTTCCATAAATATTGATGTTAAAGATTTATTTTTTTTGTGAAGAAATGTTTAGAATGAAGTTGATGAATCCAGATGGATCTCTATTACAATCCCCAAAGAGGGCACTTTAAGTTGATGATTACTTCTATGTGTAGAAATCTTTATTAATAATTGAATCACTTGTTTATTTTTCAACAAGTTTTTAGTTATTTTTATCTTTTTTTCCAAATAGTTAAAGAAAGACTACTACAAATGAGCAATATTTTTGCACTGTTATACAATCTAATAAATCAGAAACTGATGACATAGTGCTGTATTTTATTTCTTTATCTTTTTTTTTTTTTCAACCAAAAATGCTTTGCTCTGATTAGGGGGTACTTGAATTAAAAAAAAATTCACAGGGGGTACATTGCTGAAAAAAGGTTGAGAACCACTGCCCTAGTATATACAATAATATAAACCAAGTCATTGTATTTCATTTAGGATTATTTCATAACTTCATTTAAATAAAAATATATTTTTTGTCTTTTTTAGATACAGTCAATAAATAATGTGAACATGTATCATAACATGGAAATCTAAGAATAAATGAGATGAGATGAGATGTGAATGAGGATGCTTGTGGACCTGGAATTTGTTTTTGTTTTTTTTTTACACATTTTTATTTTAAAAAAAACAGTTTTTCTAACGTATTCAATTTTAGACGCTTTCTCTTCTTAGTTATTATTTCTCCGGCTGTAGAAAAGAGCCGCTCACAGGGCACAGAGGAGGCGTCAGTGCGACACAGTTGGCGTATCGGTCACGTGACCAAAACAGCTCATGATCGGTCACGTGACTTTCTAAAAGCGGTACGCGCACCGACACAGGGTTTCGCTCTATGAGCTCGACGCATGCGCCGATGCATCGGTGTTGCCGGACCCATCACTACTGTGTACTGTCGTGTTTATTTTATACATGCATGTGATTGTTTAAATATTGTTAATGTTAGCAGTATTATAGCTAGTAATGATAATAATAAGTGTAACTTATTTATTGAAGGTCGAACGATAGATGACTTAATGTTGATGTTTATGTGCGCACATTGATTGAACTTCGGGTCCTGTGCTTACGCAGGCCAGGTCCCTAAGTCTTGGATGGCGAGCTGTAGATAGGCCTCGAGCCTGAGCCCAAGGATCTCCACCTGCTCTGGTCGGGCCGGTAGGCGGCTTATAGCCGAACCCCTTGCCTCGCACCTCATTGCTCTGCGGCCCTTTGCACTACCTCATACACACCCTGCCCATAAACTGAACTCTCACTACAAACTGCCATACCCACAACCCCAAACCGTGTGGCTGTATGAACTCTGAAGCGCATATGGACTGCGATCAGTCTCATATGACCTTTTTAAGAACTTTTGATACTACCTGTTATGAATTACCTGAACCCTTGCTGTTTTTTTCTTTTGTTTTGAATGGCCATTCCTATCAATGTCTGTCCACTATTTGTTGCACTGTACATATTTAAATAACACCAGTATCATTTAAAGCATTTAATTGTGTCTGTCCTACTCTCTCCGAGTCGTAATCTAGACTTCTGATTAGCCCAAATATTGAGAACGTCTACTATAATAGCTAACGTACCTGTTACACATGCGCGAGGCTATTTATAGCACCGCTGCCAAGCACGAGGCACCAGTTGCCATTGTTTCCAAGCGAGCGAACGATCATGGAATCAGCCGGAGAAAAATGGCAAACGAGTCTTAAACCGAAAAGAAAACTGCAGTCATTCCGTGAAGAATATTCAAAAGCCTATCCGGGAATAATTATCCATTCCAAAAAGGGTGAAAACTACGCGAATTGCACCTTGTGCAGACAAGATTTTTCGATCGGACACGGAGGAATTAGCGATGTAAAAGACCACGTTGGGACAAAAAAACACAAGTCTAATGCCGTTGCTAGCGATACAAGTGGAAAACTTTCAACGTTTTTCGTCGCCCAAACAGATTCTTTGGATGTGATAAATGCCGAAGTTTTATTTACGGAGGCAATAATTGAGCAAACAAAAAGGTAATGACACCAATGTTATCTATTGGAATTGTTTAGTACTGTTGTACTGTTAAAAGTGTTTATACTATTTATGCTTTCAAGTCCAAGTTGAAGAAATCTTGTTAAATGTTGACAGCATAACTACCAAAATACAGAAGTATGTCCTTAATATTTTTGCAGTGCTATTTCTGTTGAAAAGTTCAAATGATTACATTAGAGATGTGATGTGCCACTTTTCAAGTGTCTGATGGCTTCAATTCATTTTCATTAATTTTTCATATTTTGAATTCTTTTGAAAGGTTTACAAAAAAACTACATTTGAATTGTAATTCCATGCTATTGACAGGACTATTAATTTTAATGAAGTTAGCTTACCATGTTTACAGTATGATAATTGTGATAGAAATGTGAATTTTAGGCACAGAATATTTTTTACAATTGAACAAGGCAGTAGATTATACAAGCTTGGACAGAAAGTTAATAATGACACCAATTTTTTTTTTTTACGGAATTGTTTAGTACTGTTTTACCATTTGTTTACTGTAAAAAGTGTTTATACTTTCAATGAACAAATTGAAGTCTTGTGAAAGGTTGACAGGATAACTGGCATTAACTGTCAAAATAATGTCAAACTATTGAAGTTAGCTTACAGAATAAACATGTCAATCAACCCATATGATTTTTGCTGTAATATTTTTGTTTTGAAAAGTCACTGTGACTGATAGAAAAGTGATGGTTTTAGTAACATTTTAACCTGTCTGAATGCAATCAATCATTTTGCATCTGGGGGCGAAGGAACCCCTCACCAGGACTTTGTCCTGGACCTACCGGGGCCTGCGGCCCCTGGACCCTGGCTACTAGGATTTTCTGATTTCAAAAGTTGGCAGGTATGCTATTATGTTAGATCCACTATGGACTGGACTCTCACTATTATGTTAGATCCACTATGGACTGGACTCTCACTATTATGTTAGATCCACTATGGACTGGACTCTCACACTATTATGTTAGATCCACAATGGACTGGACTCTCACTATTATGTTAGATCCACTATGGACTGGACTCTCACTATTATGTTAGATCCACTATGGACTGGACTCTCACTATTATGTTAGATCCACTATGGACTGGACTCTCACACTATTATGTTAGATCCACTATGGACTGGACTCTCACTATTATGTTAGATCCACTATGGACTGGACTCTCACACTATTATGTTAGATCCACTATGGACTGGACTCTCACTATTATGTTAGATCCACTATGGACTGGACTCTCACTATTATGTTAGATCCACTATGGACTGGACTCTCACACTATTATGTTAGATCCACTATGGACTGGACTCTCACTATTATGTTAGATCCACTATGGACTGGACTCTCACTATTATGTTAGATCCACTATGGACTGGACTCTCACACTATTATGTTAGATCCACTATGGACTGGACTCTCACTATTATGTTAGATCCACTATGGACTGGATTCTCACACTATTATGTTAGATCCACTATGGACTGGACTTTCACAGTATTATGTTAGACCCACTCAATGTCCATTGCACCGGTCGCCCTAGAGGAGGGGGGTTCTCATTGTCATCCCACTGGGTTGAGTTTTTCCTTGCCCTGATGTGGGATTTGAACCGAGGATGTCGTTGTGGCTTGTGCAGCCCTTTGAGACACTTGTGATTTAGGGCTATATACAAACCCCGTTTCCATATGAGTTGGGAACATGTGTTAGATGTAAATATAAATGGAATACAATGATTTGCAAATCCTTTTCAAGCCATATTCAGTTGAATATGCTACAAAGACAACATATTTGATGTTCAAAGTCATAAACTTTATTTTTTTTTGCGAATTATAATTAACTTAGAATTTCATGGCTGCAACACGTGCCAAAGTAGTTGGGAAAGGGCATGTTCACCACTGTGTTACATGGCCTTTCCTTTTCACAACACTCAGTAAAGGTTTGGGAACTGAGGAGACACATTTTTGAAGCTTCTCAGGTGGAATTCTTTCCCATTCTTGCTTGATGTACAGCTTAAGTTGTTCAACAGTCCGGGGGTCTCCCTTCTGCTATTTTAGGCTTCATAATGCGCCACACATTTTCAATGTCTGGACTACAGGCAGGCCAGTCTAGTATCCGCACTCTTTTACTATGAAGCTACGTTGATGTAACACGTGGCTTGGCATTGTCTTGCTGAAATAAGCAGGGGGTCCATGGTAACGTTTCTTGGCATAGTCTTTTGCGCCTATAACAATCCGCATGGTTTTTTTCCTCTTTGGTCCGGAGGACACAACGTCCACAGTTTCCAAAAACAATTTGAAATGTGGACTCGTCAGACCACAGAACACTTTTCCAATTTGTATCAGTCCATCTTAGATGAGCTCAGGCCCAGCGAAGCCGACGGCGTTTCTGGGTGTTGTTGATAAACGGTTTTCGCCTTGCATAGTAGAGTTTTAACTTGCACTTACAGATGTAGCGACCAACTGTAGTTACTGACAGTGGGTTTCTGAAGTGTTCCTGAGCCCATGTGGTGATATCCTTTACACACTGATGTCGCTTGTTGATGCAGTACAGCCTGAGGGATGGAAGGTCACGGGCTTAGCTGCTTACGTGCAGTGATTTCTCCACATTCTCTGAACCCTTTGATGATATTACGGAGCGTAGATGGTGAAATCCCTAAATTCCTTGCAATAGCTGCTTGAGAAAGGTTTTTCTTAAACTGTTCAACAATTTGCTCACTCGTTTGTTGACAAAGTGGTGACCCTCGCCCCATCCTTTCTTGTGAATGACTGAACATTTCATGGATCATATGGAAACGAGGTTTGTAAATAAACATTGATTGATTGACTGATTGAACCAGTACATATGTATATCATATAAAGATGCTAATCTATGGGATTATTAACAATTAGAAATAAAATGATGTAATACTTCAATATTTCAAACTATCCAATCTATAAATGTAGAAGCATATTAAAAAGATAGTTACACAAACAACAATGTCACACATGTTATATGTGCTGATGTTGTTAGAAAGTCAACATTAAAGTCTTGACAGTTTATTTCAAATCCTGCAGTTTCATTTGCTGCTGCTGTTCTCACCAGCACACTTGTGTTTCTTACACTGGTACTTAGAAGACAATCTTTCACCACACACGCTGCAACTACACACTTTCTCTCCTGGGTGTCTTCTCATGTGTGCTACAAGGTTTGATGGGTCACAAAAGCTTCTGTTGCAGATTGAACAGGAATGTGATTTTTCACCTGTGTGTGTTCTAGTGTGTACTTTCAAATTCTGACTTTGTGTAAAACCTTTACCACAGATTGAACAGGAAAAAGTTTTTTCGCCAGTGTGCGTTCTCATGTGTACTTTCAAATGGTGATTTTGTGTAAAACCTTTACCACAGATTGAACAGGAAAAAGGTTTTTCCCCAGTGTGTCTTCTCATGTGTGCTACAAGGTTTGATGGGTCACAAAAGCTTCTGTTGCAGATTGAACAGGAATCTGATTTTTCACCAGTGTGTGTTCTAGTGTGTACTTTCAAATTTTGACTTTGTGTAAAACTTTTACCACAGAGTGAACAGATAAAAGGTTTTTCTCCAGTGTGTGTTCTCATGTGTACTTTTAAATGTCCACTTGTTACTAAAAATTTACCACATTCTGAGCAAGAAAAAGGTTTTTCTCCAGTGTGTCTTCTCATGTGTCTTTTCAGAAGGCTATGGTACTTAAAAGTTTTGTGACAGTGAGAACATGTGAAGTGAGTGTTGTCAGTGTGACATGTTGCATCATCTTTAGAGTGTTCATCATCAGTGTCAGGAGAGTGTGACGTTGTGTCCTCACTATCTGATAGTGGAGCTAAGATCTTGTCTGCTTGTGATCCTCCACAGTGGTCTCCATCAGCTTCTGTTGTCATGTGTTGTATTGAGCTGCTGCTTGGAGGCTCCGCCTCTCTCTTCTCCTCACTTTCACCTTTGACCTCATCATCTTCACTCTTCACAGGGACACCAGTCACTGGGAACTCCACCAGTCCTTCAATATGATCTCCCTCCTGACTGATGCTGTGTTCCGTCTCTTCCTTTCTAATGTGGGGGGTCAGTGAGTCTTCCTCTTCCTTTTTACAGGGAAGGGTCTGTGTCAAAGAGGAAAAGGAGACGCCAGAGGGTCCGTGGTGCCTGGTCTTCCTCTTTGGTGGATCCTCCTTCAACATCCTGGAGCTACTCTCCTGTTTTTCAGGCAGAAGTTGTTTTTCACAGAAGTCTGCAGGACACAAAATGACAAAGATGCTTGAGAAATGTCCAGATTTGCTCAGTCACATGAGGCATTCAGTAAGTCCACATGTGCTTAAAACCATTAAAAATCAGTTCCCAGTGGCTTATTTTATTTTTTCGAAGTTTTTTTCTAAATTTTACCCATCACGCAATATCCCTAAAAAAAGCTTCAAAGTGCCTGATTTTAACCATCGTTATATACACCCGTCCATTTTCCTGTGACGTCACATAGTGATGCCAACACAAACAAACATGGCGGATAGAACAGCAAGCTATAGCGACATTAGCTCAGATTCAGACTCGGATTTCAGCGGCTTAAGCGATTCAACAGATTACGCATGTATTGAAACGGATGGTTGTAGTGTGGAGGCAGGTAGCGAAAACTAAATTGAAGAAGAAACTGAAGCTATTGAGCCATATCGGTTTGAACCGTATGCAAGCGAAACCGATGAAAACGACACGACAGCCAGCGACACGGGAGAAAGCGAGGACGAATTCGGCGATTAATTGTTACCTTTAGACTTCACATCAGGGTATGTCTGAACTCCAATATCCGCTCTTGACAAAGTTTGATAATCATCCTCTTCAGAGAACAGTGAATGTCCATAAGAGTTCGAAAACATGTCCTGTAACACCTGTAACAAAATAATGGGGAGACTTCACTCAGGTTAACCATACCTAAATAGACACAAAATACTGCATTACACAAGACTACCTGAATGTACTCGAATGATTGGAAAAAAAAAAAAGTTTTTAAGCTAAATTATTGGTAAACACAGTTTATGTATAATCATTTACATAAAACCACGAGTAATGAATAAAGTTTTCATCAATTAATATATTCTGTAGACATACCCTCATCCGCTCTCTTTTCCTGAAAGCTGATCTGTCCAGTTTTGGAGTTGATGTCAGCAGGCCAGGGAAGCTAGGGTCGATATTCTTCTCTTGATCATCTTCGGGACGGTGTGAGCCAAGACATCCAGGGGGTTTAGCTCGCTCGTCTGCGGGAACAAACTGCCGCCATTGCTTGCCGTGCTACCAAGGTCCTTTGTCCCTGAATTGCTCACACACTCCGGCAGATTCAATGGGGGTCTGGCGGCAGATTTCTTTGACTTTATGGTTGGAAATGCATCTGCTTTGAGTGTCGCAGGATATCCACACATTCTTGCCATCTCTGTCGTAGCATAGCTTTCATCGGTAAAGTGTGCGGAACAAACGACTGACCATTTCGTCGGCTTTCCCCACACCCTCGTATTTTGAACAAATTTCGTCCAATTTCTTGCCACTTTGGCATCTTTGGGCCACTGGTGCAACTTGAATCCGTCCCTGTTGGTGTTGTTACACCCTCCGACAACACACTGACGAGGCATGATGTCTCCAAGGTACGGAAAACAGTCGAAAAAACGGAAAATAACAGAGCTGATTTGACTCGGTGTTTGTAATGTGTTTGAGAAAATGGCGGATTGCTTCCCAATGTGACGTCACATTGAGCGAATAATAGAAAGGCGTTTAATTCGCCAAAATTCACCCTGTTGTGTGTAACACAACTTGATGTTTTTCATGTTCTCCTCTTTTGTTGGACAAAGTTCCTCCTCGTACTCTGCTATGGTTCTTTCGCACATGTTCACACAATCACAACACTTTACACTCACACTTGATCTCTGCTTAGCGATGTGTTTTCATCTCTCTTTGTTAGCAGCTAACAAGCTAAGCTAACTAGCAAGCTAAGCTAGCTGGAGAAGTGCGCTCAGACTAATATACAAACAGTTATTATGACTCTATTTAATAGAGTGTAATAAAGGACATATATGTGTACATGGACGCACAGATTAAGAACACTGAACTGTGACGACTGCAATAACGTCTTCACCGTCAGACGCCATCTTGCTTTATCATCGCCCTATGTGCTTCGCGCGCAGTCTTGTCAGATCTCGCGAGAGAAACAAGTAACCAGCTCTTTTCCAGATCTCGCGAGAGAAACAAGTAAGCAGCTCTTTCCAGATCTCGCGAGAGAAACAAGTAACCAACTCTTTCCCCCCTGAACATAAAAGTAAACTTGTCCATTTTACATTTTCAAAAGAAAGACATACAACTTATTTTTGTAAAAATATTCAAATATTTAACAATGTATTGAAACAACAGTAGCATAAGGAAAGAAACAAAAGAAACAAAATAAATATTACACTCATTATATTCCTTTTGTCTTTGATGCTAATCATTTTTATAATGTATTTTAGACTGTGGGAGGTTTTCATGTTCTTTTTAAATTTCCCTTTGCATTATTTATTATATATATATATATATATATTTTTGTAATTATTTTTATTTTTATTTTTTTTATTTTATTTATTTATTTTTCTTTGATTAGCCATCCATCCATCCCTTTCCTACCGCTTGTCCCTTTTGGGGTCGCGAGGGGTGCTGGAGCCTATCTCAGCTGCATTCGGGCGGAAGGCGGGGTACACCCTGGACAAGACGCCAAGACAGTTTCAGACACACAATATTTATGAGAGGTTGATGTTCCTCTCAGTTTGTAACAAAGTGTATCAACATGTTTACACAAAACTCACACAGTCACCGGGGGAATATTCCAGAGAGCAGGTTAAGTGCAAACTCCTGAGTATGTAAAATGAAGTGTATTAATGAACTCATATCATGTTCTACACTTGGTGAATGTTCATATTCATCTGGGAGAAAGCAAACCATCAGGTTTGAGTAAACAGTGCTATTTCAGTTTGAGCACATGAGAAGATAAGGTCCCTTAGTTTGATATTCACAGGTGAATCCAGCAGACTAGTAGAAGATCTTAGGTGTATTTCTGCCCTCCACAGGTTCTTAACGGGATTTCCTCCTTCTGTCCTATGGCCCACACTACATTCTACAGTCCAGTAGGTGGCAGTATGAACCTTTCAAGTCATGGCTGCAAACTGCCAGTAAGAAGAAGAAGTCATAGAGCTGGTTGCTTGTTTCTCTCGCGAGATCTGACAACATGTTTAAATAGAACAATTGACAGGTTGACAACATCCAAACAAAGCAAGTCATCTCCAACACATCTCAACATTACACACATCCTCCAGGCTGACTTAGTCTAGATGATGAAGTAAGATGGAAACTACATGCAAGTCATAAAAAGAAAACATTTAAAAAATTGACTGCGATAATAAATAGAATAAAATACATTCCCACAGATATTAACTACATTTATTGTATCCAATGTCAGTTGAAGTATACATTGTTTATTGCATAAAGGTCTGGAGACATACATATAAAACAATCACACAATACTATTCATATTACACAAGACAGTAATACAACTATCCATCCATTTTCTACTGCTTATTCCCTTTGGGGTCGCGGGGGGCGCTGGAGCCTATCTCAGCTACAATCGGGCGGAAGGCGGGGTACACCCTGGACAAGTCGCCACCTCATCGCAGGGCCAACACAGATAGACAGACAACATTCACACACTAGGGCCAATTTAGTGTTGCCAATCAACTTATCCCCAGGTGCATGTCTTTGGAGGTGGGAGGAAGCCGGAGTACCCGGAGGGAACCCACGCAGTCACGGGGAGAACATGCAAACTCCACACAGAAAGTTCCCGAGCCCGGGATTGAACCCAAGACTACTCAGGACCTTCGTATTGTGAGGCAGATGCACTAACCCCTCTGCCACCGTGAAGCCCCGTAATACAACTAAGAGAGATATATGTGTACTCAAAAGCAAAGGTATGAACACATGTAAAACAAATATGTATATCATATAAAGGAGTTCATCTATGGAATCATCTCGAATTACACTTCATTATTTCAAAAAACATATATAAAACACAATTATGATTAAGTATGTAAATGAATTATGAATATCTACACAAAAAAAGGTTTATTGTATGTAACATATTTTATGTACTGTTTATTCTCACCTTTTCAGTCCAATTGTTCTGTTCATTTTAAAGAACACAAATGTGTATATTAACTCATGTACTTGACTGAAATAAAAGCACTAATCTGAAGTGTCTAATCTATAAATGTTAGAATCATATTAACAAGATTGTGTTACACACACAACAACGATGTCACACATGTTATATGTGCTGATGTTGCTAGAAAGTCAAAGTTAAAGTTTAGACAGTTTATTTCAAATCCTGCATCTTCATTTGCTGCTGCTGTTCTCACCAGCACACTTGTGTTTCTTACACTGGTACTTAGAAGAGAATCCTTCACCACACACACTGCAACTACACACTTTCACAGGTTTTTCTCCAGTGTGTGTTCTCATGTGTGCTTTTAAACGTCGATTTTTTGCAAAACTTTTACCACATTCTGAGCAGGAATAAGGTTTTTCTCCAGTGTGTGTTCTCATGTGTGCTTTTAAATTTCGATTTGTTACAAAGCTTTTACCACATTCTGAGCAGGAAAAAGGTTGTTCTCCAGTGTGTATTGTCATGTGTGCTTTGAAATGGTGCTGTCGAGTAAAATCTTTACCACAGATTGAACATGAAAAAGGTTTTTCTCCAGTGTGTTTTCTCATGTGTACTTTTAAATGTTCATTCATTACAAAACTTTTACCACATTCTGAGCAGGCAAAAGGTTGTTCTCGAGTGTGTATTCTCATGTGTTCTTTTAAACTTTGACTTGCTGCAAAACGTTTACCACATTCTGAGCAGGAAAAAGGTTTTTCTGCAGTGTGTGTTCTCATGTGTACGGTCATATTGCGACGAACATTAAAAGTTTTGTCACAGTGAGAACATTTGAAGTGAGTGTTGTCAGTGTGACATGTTGCATCATCTTTAGAGTGTTCATCATCAGTGTCAGGAGAGTGTGACGTTGTGTCCTCACTATCTGATAGTGGAGCTAAGATCTTGTCTGCTTGTGATCCTCCACAGTGGTCTCCATCAGCTTCTGTTGTCATGTGTTGTGTTGAGCTGCTGCTTGGAGGCTCCGCCTCTCTCTTCTCCTCGTCTCCTCTGACGTCTGCAGGACACAAGAAGACAAACACGCTCGAGAGGAGTCCATCTTTGTTCAGTCACATGTTAGGAGCGATATTGAAAAGATTTTACCAATTCAGATTTCATTTTGTGGACTCACTTTTGCTTTGAAATTTGGTACAAAGGAGAAGAAACAGGTGGATTAGCACCAACAGTGAAGTCTTAAGAGGCCCAGACCTTACGGTTAACCCGTGGGATGCCAGAGGGCCCTAAGGACAATATTCTGCTCTGAAAATATCTATAAAATGAAAATACTTTTGGCTATAAATTAATAAGATACTATACGTTATTTTGTGGTATAACACAGAACTTTCCTCCAGAAGGTCTTATCTTTGTCCATGTGATGTCAGATGACACAAAAATGGAGCTGTTTGGCCCAGTACCCAGCAATGTTTGGAGGAGAAAAGGTGAGGCCTTTAATCCCAGGAACACCATTCCTACCGTCAAGCATGGTGGTGGTAGTATTATGCTCTGGGCCTGTTTTGCTGCCATTGGAACTGCTGCTTTAAATGGGACAATGAAAAAGGAGGATTAGCTCCAAATTGTTCAGGACAAGCTAAAATCATCAGCCCGGAGGTTGGGTCTTGGGCGCAGTTGGGTGTTCCACCAGGACAATGACCCCAAACACACCTCAAAAGTGGTAAAGGAATGGCTAAATCAGGTTAGAATGAAAGTTTTAGAATGGCCTTCCCAAAGTCCTGACTTAAAGGTGTGGACAATGCTGAAGAAACAAGTCCATGTCAGAAAAGCAACACATTTAGCTGAACTGCAGCAATGTTGTGGTCAAAAAATCAAGAAGAAGCTTGTGGATGGCTACCAAAAGCGCCTTATTGCAGGTAAACTTGCCAAGGGACATGTAAGCAAATATTAACATTGCTGTATGTATACTTTTGACCCTCACATTTTCAGTAGAGCCATAATAAATTCATAAAAGAAGCAAACTTCATGAATGTTTTTGTGAGCAACAAGTATGTGCTCCAATCACTACATCACAAAAAAATAAGAGTTATAGAAATGATTGACAGCCATGACATGATGTTCTTTACAAGTGTATGTACACTTTTGATCGCGACTGTATTCGTATATATATATATATATATATATATATATATATATATATATATATATATATATATATATATATATATATATATACGGGCTGGGGTGGCAATTCTTGTTGCCCCCCGGCTCAAAGCCTGCACGTTGGAGTTCAACCCGGTGGACGAGAGGGTAGCCTCCCTCCGCCTTCGGGTGGGGGGACGGGTCCTGACTGTTGTTTGCGCTTACGCGCCAAACGGCAGCTCAGATTACCCACCCTTTTTGGATTCAATCGAGGGAGTACTGGAGAGTGCTCCCCCGGGTGATTCCCTCGTTGTACTGGGGGACTTCAACGCTCATGTTGGCAACGACAGTGAAACCTGGAGAGGTGTGATTGGGAAGAATGGCCGCCCGGATCTGAATCCGAGTGGTGTTTTGTTATTGGACTTTTGTGCCCGTCACAGATTGTCCATAACGAACACCATGTTCAAACATAAGGGTGTCCATATGTGCACTTGGTACCAGGACACCCTAGGCCGCAGTTCCATGATCGACTTTGAAGTTGTGTCATCGGATTTGCTGTCTCATGTTTTGGACACTCGGGTGAAGAGAGGGGCGGAGCTTTCTACCGATCACCACCTGGTGGTGAGTTGGCTGCAATGGTGGGGGAGGATGCCGGACAGACCTGGCAGGCCCAAACGCATTGTGAGGGTTTGCAGGGAACGCCTGGCAGAGTCTCCTGTCAGAGAGAGTTTCAATTCCCACCTCCGGAAGAACTTTGAACATGTCACGAGGGAGGTGCTGGACATTGAGTCCGAGTGGACGATGTTCCGTGCCTCTATTGTCGAGGCGGCCGATTGGAGCTGTGGCCGCAAGGTGGTTGGTGCCTGTTGTTGCGGTAATCCTAGAACCCGCTGGTGGACACCAGCGATAAGGGATGCCGTCAAGCTGAAGAAAGAGTCGTATCGGGCTTTTTTGGCTCATAGGACTCCTGAGGCAGCGGACAGGTACCGACAGGCCAAGCGATGTGCGGCTTCAGCGGTCGCGGAGGCAAAAACTCGGACATGGGAGGAGTTCGGGGAAGCCATGGAAAACGACTTCCGGACGGCTTCGAAGCGATTCTGGACCACCATCCGCCGCCTCAGGAAGGGGAAGCAGTGCAATGTCAACACCGTGTATGGTGAGGATGGTGTTCTGCTGACCTCGACTGCGGATGTTGTGGATCGGTGGAGGGAATACTTCGAAGACCTCCTCAATCCCACCAGCACGTCTTCCTATGAGGAAGCAGTGCCTGGGGAATCTGTGGTGGGCTCTCCTATTTCTGGGGCTGAGGTTGCCGAGGTAGTTAAAAAGCTCCTCGATGAGATCCGCCCGGAGTTCCTTAAGGCTCTGGATGTTGTGGGGCTGTCTTGGTTGACAAGACTCTGCAACATCGCGTGGACATCGGGGGCGGTACCTCTGGATTGGCAGACCGGGGTGGTGGTTCCTCTCTTTAAGAAGGGGAACCGGAGGGTGTGTTCTAACTATCGTGGGATCACACTCTTCAGCCTTCCCGGTAAGGTCTATTCAGGTGTACTGGAGAGGAGGCTACGCCGCATAGTCGAACCTCGGATTCAGGAGGAACAGTGTGGTTTTCGTCCTGGTCGTGGAACTGTGGACCAGCTCTATACTCTCAGCAGGGTCCTTGAGGGTGCATGGGAGTTTGCTCAACCAGTCTACATGTGCTTTGTGGACTTGGAGAAGGCATTCGACCGTGTACCCCGGGAAGTCCTGTGGGGAGTGCTCAGAGAGTATGGGGTAACGGACTGTCTTATTGTGGCGGTTCGCTCCCTGTATAATCAGTGTCAGAGCTTGGTCCGCATTGCCGGCAGTAAGTCGGACACTTTTCCAGTGAGGGTTGGACTCCGCCAGGGCTGCCCTTTGTCACCGATTCTGTTCATAACCTTTATGGACAGAATTTCTAGGCGCAGTCAAGGCGTTGAGGGGATCTGGTTTGGTGGCTGCAGGATTAGGTCTCTGCTTTTTGCAGATGATGTGGTCCTGATGGCTTCATCTGGCCAAGATCTTCAGCTCTCACTGGATCGGTTCGCAGCCGAGTGTGAAGCGACTGGGATGGGAATCAGCACCTCCAAATCCGAGTCCATGGTTCTCGCCCGGAAAAGGGTGGAGTGCCATCTCCGGGTTGGGGAGGAGATCTTGCCCCAAGTGGAAGAGTTCAAGTACCTCGGAGTCTTGTTCACGAGTGAGGAAAGAGTGGATCGTGAGATCGACAGGCGGATCGGTGCGGCGTCTTCAGTAATGCGGACACTGTATCGATCCGTTGTGGTGAAGAAGGAGCTGAGCCAGAAGGCAAAGCTCTCGATTTACTGGTCGATCTACGTTCCCATCCTCACCTATGGTCATGAGCTTTGGGTTATGACCGAAAGGACAAGATCATGGGTAAAAGCGGCCGAAATTAGGTTCCTCCGCCGGGTGGCGGGGCTCTCCCTTAGAGATAGGGTGAGAAGCTCTGTCATCCGGGGGGAGCTCAAAGTAAAGCCGCTGCTCCTCCACATCGAGAGGATCCAGATAAGGTGGTTCGGGCATCTGGTCAGGATGCCACCCGAACGCCTCCCTCGGGAGGTGTTTCGGGCACGTCCGACCGGTAGGAGGCCACGGGGAAGACCCAGGACACGTTGGGAAGACTATGTCTCCCGGTTGGCCTGGGAACGCCTCGGGATCCCCCGGGAGGAGCTGGACGAAGTGGCTGGGGAGAGGGAAGTCTGGGCTATATATATATATATATATATATATATATATGTGTATATATATATATATGTGTATATATATATATATATATATGTATATATATATATATATATATATATATATATATATATGTATATATATATATATATATATATATATATATATATATATATATATATATATATATATATGTGTATATATATATATATATATATATATATAAATGATAAATGGGTTGTACTTGTATAGCGCTTTTCTACCTTCAAGGTACTCAAAGCGCTTTGACACTACTTCCACATTTACCCATTCACACACACATTCACACACTGATGGAGGGAGCTGCCATGCAAGGCGCTAACCAGCAGCCATCAGGAGCAAGGGTGAAGTGTCTTGCTCAGGACACAACGGACATGACGAGGTTGGTACTAGGTGGGGATTGAACCAGGGACCCTCGGGTCGCGTACGGCCATTCTTCCACTGCGCCACGCCGTCCCTATATATATATATATATATATATATATATATACACATACATATATATATACATACATACATATATATACATACATACATATGCATACATACATACATATATATACATACATACATACATACATATATATATATATATATATATATATATATATATATATATATATACATACATACATACATACACATAAAACTGTGGTAAGTGTACCACTAGTGGTACACCAAATATTATTTAAGTAAAATGTTTTATTTTCATATATTCAAACACAATGTTACTGTTCAAACTGTGTGTAATATTACAGTGGCTAAAATATTAAATATACTTGTTAAATAAAGTGTCCTCCTTGTTTTTAATTAATAATTAAGGCCTACTATGCGACTGTATTTTAATTGTTGGTTAGAAAGTTCCACAACTGTTGACGTTATCCTACGCTTGTGCTACAGTACTCATCTCATTGTGCAAATAAGTGGGCCATACCACCTATTAGGGTTGTACGGTATACCGGTATTAGTATAGTACTGCGATACTAATGAATCATTTTCGGTACTAAACCGTCTCTGAAACGTACCGGTCCCGCACCCCCCCGCTCCCGCGTCGAAGTCATGTGGTGACATTGCTGGTTTACGAGCAGACGGGCATGTTCGGCGGCACACACACACAGAGTACTTACAAGCAGACACACACACACACAGAGTACTTACAAGCAGACACAGTGTGTAGACAGAAAAGGGAGAGCAGACTCATTTTGGTGTAAAAACTAACGATAAAGGTGAAGTTATAACGCTGAAACACCCTCAGGAAGAGGTGCTTTAGGACATGGCTAGCTAGCTAGCGGCTAACGTCCATCCACAGTGTTTTAGCTACTTCTAAATCACTAATCCTCGCCTCTATGGCGACAAATAATGTAAGTTTCTTACACGTATCATTATCACTGCAGGACGAGGAACAGCAAAACATGCTTCACTACACACTGTAGCTCACCGGCATCAAAATGTAAACAAACGACACGTATCTAGTCGATACTACTATGATTACGTCGATATCTTTTGGCATCACATCTTCTTTCGTTTAAAAAAAATTGATATTATGTTTATAAAGTCAGTAACTATGTCCCTGGACACATGAGGACTTTGAATATGACCAATGTATGATCCTGTAACTACTTGGTATCGGATTGATACCCAAATTTGTGGTATCATCCAAAAACTAATGTAAAGTATCAAAGAAGAGAAGAATAAGTGATTATTACATTTTAACAGAAGTGAAGATAGAACATGTCAAAAGAGAAAGTAAGCAGATATTAACAGTAAATGAACAAGTAGATTAATAATTCATTTTCTACCACTTGTCCTTAATAATGTGTAGAAAATAATAGGTGTATAAATGACACAATATGTTACTGCATACGTCAGCAGACTAATTGGGAGTCTTTGTTTGTTTACTTACTACTAAAAGACAAGTTGTCTAGTATGTTCAACATTTTATCAAAGGACTTAACTGCAATAATAAACATATGTTTCATGTACCCTAAGTTGTTTTGTTCAAATAAAGCCAATAATGCCATTTTTGTGGTACCCTTTATTTAGAAAAGTACCAACATAATTTTAGTAGCGGTACCAAAATATTGGTATGGTTCCAACACTACCACCTATATTTGAATATTGTGTAATGGAAATGACTGCTGTGTGATAATCACATTAATAACCAGTGTTGGCGTTAACACACTTTTTATGTCTCTTTATGTCAGTGTCGCCACTTGGAGAAGATAAACGGGTCAAGTTTCCGTCCCCAAGATGGCGCCGCTGTAGTGGCTGCTGGTGGCAGGAGCTCTGTGCTCTTGTGTCATCCTTTTGTGTTCCGGATGTTTCCTTCTTGTTTTCATGTGGGGTTTTTTTGCCTTTTGGTTGGGGACCCTTTGGGACTGTGTGACAAGGGCTGGCACTTTGGTGACTTCTGCTGAGCTTTTTTTGTGAACTTCTGGATCTGCCTCCCGGGAGCCTTTTGGCCATGGAGACCAGCTGCTGGGTCTCTGCCACACCAGAGTCCGTTTGGAGAGACTGGAGGAGATGCGGATGAAGAGACAGGACTGCGGAGCTGGCGCTGAGAGCCGGGACGGACAAGCTTCACAGTGTCTTGGCTGAATGAGCAGGTATTGGACACCTCGGTCTCTTTGGACGTATCCTCGCTCATCCATGCGGACTGGACACTGGCTGAGAGTTGGTGGGCGGCCGAGGGTGGAGTCAGGTCTCTTGGTTGCTTTGTTGGGTCTGCTCCTGTCTCTGGCCATGCTCTGCCCACCCCAACAGACGATGGCGTGGAACACCGCAGAGATCACCACAGTGTATGTTTTTGTTGTTGTTGTTTGACTTTTGTGGCTGTGTGTAGAAGTAGCTGGTTGCATCAGCGCTGCTCTTTTAATGTCTTTAATGTCCTTTGTGTTCTTTGATGTTTCCCTCTTACACACATGTTTCTGTGGGCTATGGCTATGAGTTTGTTTTTCTCTTTGGTCTCAGTCTGGACCCCCTCTCCAGGGGCCCAGGCTGAGACTGAATTTTTTTTCTCCCCCCTCCTCCCCCCTCCTCAGCATTTACCTGTTTCTCACCTTTGTTGTAAGGGGCGCCGGAAGTCAGCAGACCCGTCAGCAATCCTGTTCTGTCTCCCTGTAATGTTTGTCTGCTCTTGAATGGGATTGTGCGGAAAATCTTAATTTCCCATCTGGGATTATTAAAGTAATTCTGATTCTGATTGCGTTTTTATTGGCTGTCTTCAATGTAATGAACTTTCCGGAACAATTTCTTGAATTTTGATTCGCTGAAAGTTTTATCAGTCACAAATACTGCCTCAGTTTGTCAAAGGAAAGACTGTAGAAAGACAAGAAAACTTTGCTAATTAGTACTAATAAACTAGATTGATTGAGACATTGCTGGACAGCAGAGAAGTAACTAAATCTAAATAAACATTGAATATATTTTTTTTGTGCTCATCAAAGATTGTCAATAACAAACACCATGTTCAAACATAAAAGTGTCCATATGTGCACTTGGCACCAGGACAATCTAGGCCGCAGTTCCATGATCGACTTTGTAGTTTTGTCATCGGATTTGCGGTCTCATGTTTTCATGGCAAAATTCCACAGTATTCTGGACATCTGTGTTGGTGAATCTTTTGCAATTTGTTCAATGAACAATGGAGACAGCAAAGAAGAAAACTGTAGGTGGGAAGCGGTGTATTGCGTCAGGTGTTGTGCTGGATAACGCACCCCCGCCGTAAAATGCATCCCTTGACTGGTGTGCCGGATAACACAGCCGGTGTTTCATTGTTTACATTCCCGGAAGATGACAGCCAAGCTTTACCATTGGCCTGTGAAGAACTGGGACAACAGAGACTCTTACCGGGAAGACTTTGAGTTGGATACACAGACGCGGTACCGTGAGTACGCATGCAGCTGCGGCTTCCAAACATTTGATCGCTTGCCCGTAGAAGCGTGCCGCTATGTGCATGTCACGTACGTAACTTTGGGGACTTTGGGGAAATATATGTGCTGTATGAACTTTGGGGAGGTGAACGGTACTTTGGGCTGTGGGATTGAGTGTGTTGTGCAGGTGTTTGATTTGTATTGGCAGGTTATATGGACGGGAGGGGGGAGATGTTTGTTATACGGGATTAATTTGTGGCATATTAAATATAAGCCTGGTTGTGTTGTGGCTAATAGAGTATATATATGTTTTGTGTTTATTTACAGTTTTAGTCATTCCCAGCTGAATATCAGGTCTCACAGCATCTTCCCTATCTGAATCGCTCCCACTGCCCTCTAGTCCTTCACTTTCACTTTCCTCATCCACGAATCTTTCATCATGGCTCAAATTAATGGGGAAATCGTCGCTTTCTCGGTCCGAATCGCTCTCGCTGCTGGTGGCCATGATTGTAAACAATATGCGGATGTGAGGAGCTCCACAACCTGTGACGTCACGCTACTCGTCTGCTACTTCCGGTAGAGGCAAGGCTTTTTTATCAGCAACAAAAAGTTGCAAACTTTATCGTCGATGTTCTCTACTAAATCCTTTCAGCAAAAATATGGCAATATCGCAAAATGATCAAGTATGACACATAGAATGGACCTGCTATCCCCGTTTAAATAACAAAATCGTATTTCAGTAGGCCTTTATCTTCACCACTAAACCTTTGAAATATGCTGACATATGTGCTGCTAAAGGTAAATAAACAGTAGCCATATTGAATATTTGCCTTCATTTGACCACGTGAGGTAAGGAGGACGGCGGCCTCTAGGTCACATGGTTACACCCCAGCAATTACACTGTTGATGATTGATGAGCATTCATTTTTAAAAAGCAAGTATATCTCCATCTTTAGTCATAAATGTGGCCCCCGGATGAACATGTGTCACAAACATTGTATTAGATGATATGTGGATGTTGTGCTTACTTGGACTGTGATGAAGCTGTGAGGACTCAGGTGCTTTGTCTTCATGCTCTTCAGTCTTCACAGAGACAACAGTCAGTGGAAACTTGCTGACATCATCCTCCTCCTGCCCTACAACACACTCTCCCTCCTCTTCCTCTTTCATGTGTGAGGGCTGTGGATCCTCTGAAGTGAAACTGTCCCCCTGCAGATGAGGGGGACATTCTTCTTGGTGTCCAATCAGCTGATGGATGTCTACAGGACACAAACAAAACACATTTTAACTCCTACATGCTAAATATTAAATCATAAATGAAATATAGGTGAAGTGAATTATATTTATATAGTGCTTTTCTCTAGTGACTCAAAGCGCTTTACAATGTGAAACCCAATATCTAAGTTACATTTATACCAGTGTGGGTGGCACTGGGAGCAGGTGGGTAAAGTGTCTTGCCCAAGGACACAACGGCAGTGACTAGGTTTGCAGAAGCGGGGATTGAACCTGGAACCCTCAAGTTGCTGGCACGGCCACTCTACCAACCGAGCTATACCGCCCCAGGTATAGGGCTGTGGGCTGTGGCTATTGAACATTTTATTAATCAAGTGTTCTACTGGAAATGTTTTCGATTAATTGAGTAACTGGATAAAACTTAGTGTTGCTTGGTTAAAGACAAATTTAAGCGACTTTAAGACATTTCACTTAATAATGAACGGCCAATTGGTTTGAGATGGTATGAGATCAAGATGTCATCTTTAGATCAGGCTTTGTTTTTTCCACAATCACTGCCACATTAAAAAGTTAAAGTACCAATGATTGTCACACACACTAGGTGTGGCCAGATTGTTCTCTGCATTTGACCCATTAACCTTGATCACCCCCTGGGAGGTGAGGGGAGCTGTGAGCAGCAGCGGTGGCCGCGCCCGGGAATTATTTTTTACGGTGATTTAACCCCCAATTCTAACCCTTGATGCTGAGTGCCAAGCAAGGAGGTAATGGGTTCCATTTTTATAGTCTTTGGTATGACTGGGTCGGGGTTTGAACTCTCAACCTATCGATCTCAGGGCGGACACTCTAACCACTAGGCCACTGAGTAGGTGGATGTAGCAGGTGTTGTAGTAGGTTAATGGCTGCACCAATATGAAGGAAATAACAGGTCAGTATAGCTTTTACACACATAAATAACTTGTCAAACCTGCCAGCTAGCAGGCTAGGTTTACAGCATCAGTTACCATGGTAACTGACTCTGACTTTGTCTTAGTTTTGTGCAAACATGTTGATACACTTTGTTACAAACTGAGAGGAACATCAACCTCTCATAAATGTTGTGTGTCTGAAACTGTCTCGTTTTTATGAACAACATAAAACAATCATCCTCACATGACAATTCATCTTCCTATAGACAATCTATTGAAGAAAAGTGTTAATAGTAAATATAAAGTTAGTAAAGATGTGAGAGTAAGAAGTAAACAAACCTGTTGTGTGTAACACAACTTGATGTTTTTCATGTTGTCGCTCCTTCTCCTCTTTTGTTGGACAAAGTTCCTCCTCGTACTCTGCTATGGTTCTTTCGCACATTTTCACACAATCACAACACTTTACACTCACACTTGATCTCTGCTTAGCGATGTCTTTTCATCTCTCTTTGTTAGCAGCTAACAAGCTAAGCTAACTAGCACGCTAAGCTAGCTCGAGAAGCATCAAAGTGCGCTCAGACTAATATACAAACAGTTATTATGACTCTATTTAATAGAGTGTAATAAAGGACATATATGTGTACATGGACGCACAGATTAAGAACACTGAACTGTGACGACTGCAATAACGTCTTCACCGTCAGACGCCATCTTGCTTTATCCTCGCCCTATGTGCTTCGCGCGCAGTCTTGTCAGATCTCGCGAGAGAAACGAGTAAAACGAGCTCTCGCCCCCATAGACATCTTATAAGTAGACGCAGCATTGGCTGCTGGGACGCGAGAAGTTGGGCCGCCATCTTGAAGTGGTGATGAGGAGCCGGCGAGCAGCCTAAACTGACAGTTGACAGGTAGAAAACAAAGATGGTGTTCAGCGTTTTCCTGCTCAAATGAACGGACTGTTGAAAATAGGAATCGGGGGATTACTTTTCACAAGTAAGATTTAACATTAACGTATAATTGGTTTTATTTTATGAAAATAATATTACCACAGAGTTGAGAAGGAGCAAAGATCTTCAATATTTGTATGTGAAAATTACAAAGAAATCTTCTGGGGGAGCATGACCCCCCTACAGGGGTTTGCTTTACAAACTTTCAGCCCCACTTAAAACAGAATTCACCAGCCGCCACTGATTATGATGCATTCTCTTTTTAGGCAAAGTATATAAGACAATTCTTAACAGTATAATTGTAACCAGGAATAAGCCTTCAAGTAACAATATTCAAATACTAACATTGTTGGGTAAGACAGAAGTTGGTTTTATTCTGAATCCAGTGAAACAGATTGGTGATTTTAGCTGATATAAAGACTTTCAGGTGTTTATATATGTTTAAGTATTTGGCAGACGCTTTTATCCAAAGCGACATGCATAAAAAATACATATAAAACAATGACTGTAAACCTGATCATTTAAGGGAAGAATGTAATAGAAAATATCAATACAAAGTGTCAAGACAGAATAAACTCTGTGCTGCTGCAGCAACAGAGATACAGTATATAAGATATATAGATATCTCATGTATTCATACATTGTTTATGTAACATGTATATATAACCTCATCATATTGTTTCTTCAACTTCAAAATAGCTGACCCTTCTCTGGGATTATATTCCCAGTTTTGATCTGGCAGGTCTGCTCACTTATAGCATATAAGAATATTCTATTACTGTTAAGCAAACTATGAATAATAAACATGTGTCTGTTATCATAGCTACACGTATGACAAAAAGGGGGTGAAAATCAGTGGTATTCAGTGAGGTAAAATGAATTAAATGCGCTGACAGTTCATTGCTCCTGCCAAATGAATTGCACTGAGTGGAGCGGATCACCACTCCAAGATGGCGGCCCCGCGCCTCGTCTGCGCCAGTAGGCAGTAGCGCTCCATGCTGCGTCTACTTATAAGATGTCTATGGTTATAACGTTAGCAGTGAGTTTACAGCCTCACTCATTTAACTACACAGGAAATACAAGTCACGTTACTTAGCCAATAAACGTTAGCTTACATTCCAAACTTACCCTTCTTTGTGCAACTTCAAATGTCGAACAAAGTTGGAAGTTGTTGCGTCTCCGTCTGTAATCTTCGAACCACATGTTTTGCATACTGCAATTCGTTTTTTGTTGACCAAGTCGTAGTTTTAATACCCGAACAAAACTATTTTTGGCATCATTTTTCCTCACTGGCGCGTTGTTTGAGAGCTCTTCTTTGTTGGTTGTCCTGCAATTTGATTGGATGAATGCTGTGGGACGAAAATAACGTGGATGTAATTTGATTGGATGTTGTACTGACAGACAGAGACGTACACAATGAAAGATACGGAGCGCTCCTGAATAACTTTTTAATCTTTGGGTTTTGGGGAAAGTAGCAAGTTCTGTCAAGTCAAAAGGCTATACATATGATCGACACCTTTAATATTGCTAAATTAACACAACACACCAGTTTAGGTAATCCCTGCATATTTACTGCTCCTGTTGTGTTCTAATTCAATTAAGTAATTCATTTATACAGCACACATTCTCATATTGTGTATCAATTATGATACATTGTTATATTGTTATATTGCAGTAACAGCCAAACTGGTGTTGAACATATTGACGGACTATCCGTGACTGGTGAATTTATAAAATGACATGTGTTTTTGTAAAACTGAATGTGAAATAAAAAACATTGTTTTTTTTTTTTTTTGCAAGAAGTGAGAAACAGCGCCTTCTGGCGTGAGTGTAAAAGCTTACAGCACCTGGTATTCCCAGGCGGTCTCCCATCCAAGTACTAACCAGGCCCGACCCTGCTTAGCTTCCGAGATCGGACGAGATCGGGCGTGTTCAGGGTAGTATGGCCGTAAGCCGAAAGACGAGGTAAAAACAACCTTTTTAAATAAAACTCTTACAGACGGGATGGGCGAAAATGACTAATTATCTAAGAGCCTGGCGCGCATGCCTGCACTAATGTGCGTTTTCTGGCTGTGTGATTGTCTTCCTTTGCTACGGCGGTCAAGTTGCTTTCACGGTGGATATTTGCCTCCGGAGCTCCAGCGGAAGCTCCCCCTCACTGTGCCCACACTGCTCTCTCATGCTGCGGGGAGATTGCAGGAGAGGTGCCGCTCTCAACACTACTTTATGCTTAGGGACCGTCAATAAACTACTATTGTCTTCGAAGATGTATATCTGCTACATCAAAACACTGATTCATCTAAAAGGAGGTCAAATAAATAGTCCTACCTTTTTAATATCGTTCCTGATTTTATCATTTAAATATCTTTTAATGTAAACAATAATTATTTGTTTTAAAAGTCTCCATGTCATCATGCAACTTAGTAACCAAATTCCACTTTACATTAGTCCTTTTATTTTAAAATAGGATCAAAAACATTTTGATATTAAAAATAAATGTTTCTTTTCAATAGATTCCTGGTCATATGACCTAAAATCCCAAATTCACTTGATATTTGAAGTGTTTTCTCTAATGTGTTTCACACCTTTTTGTTT
Source organism: Nerophis lumbriciformis (assembly GCF_033978685.3). NCBI lineage: Eukaryota > Metazoa > Chordata > Actinopteri > Syngnathiformes > Syngnathidae > Nerophis > Nerophis lumbriciformis. Next base: position 57,735,778 of record NC_084554.2, read on the forward strand.
TAAAAAGTAAGTTTAATTGGATTTTATATAAATTTGTAATATTGAAAACCATGGTTTCATTTTTAGCCCCCGCAACAATTACGACTATCCAACATAAAACCAACTTGACTCTCATTTGGAGCTAATAAAAATGTTGATAATTATCTGTATAATATTTATCATGCACATGATTTTTATTAAAAAACGTATCTTTTTTTTTTTTTTTTTTTTTTTTAATAAAACCCTATTTTAAAATAAAAGGGTGTGCGTTACACTAAAAGGTTAGCATGACTAATAAGTGGAATTAGGTTACTGAGTTGCATGACATGGAGACTATTGGGAAAATATCCTTATTGTTTTATATTAAACATGGATATATTGTTAAAATTATGAAATAATGGTCATGCACAATAAGGAGGTATGACTAATTATTTACCTTCTTTTAGATGAGTCAGTGTTTTGATGTAGATGAATACATTTTTCAAGGTAATGGTTATTTATTGACGGTCCCTACGCATAAAGTAGTGTTGAATACCAGGTGCTGTAATCTTTTACACTCACGCCAGAGGGCGCTACAAAGTGCTGAGACTACAGCTGTTGTGATTCATGTATTGCTTTAATTGCAACTATTCCAAAATAAGGGAATATATTCGGTTATTATAATACAATTCCACTTAATATTTACAACTACAGTTGAAAGTACAAACCTTTACAACAGAATTTAAAACACAAATACCAACTAGAGCAATATTTAGATTGATTTAAAAATAAAGGTGTGGTCTTTTGCAGTCAGTCAACCTCGCCCACGCCTCCTACCACTCCGTCCTGCATGAAGCTGAGGAGCCACGACTCGTCTCGCTCTGATCACGCAACTTAGGATTTAAAGAGGTCATATAAGCTACTGTTTATTTACCAAAATAAGTTGTATGTCTTTGTTTTGAAAATGTACAAGTTTATTTTTATTTTCAGAATGTTGAAATAGTTGTACCGGAGGTGGGGGGGAAGAGCTTGTTACTTGTTTCTCTCGCGAGATCTGGAAAAGAGCTGGTTTGTACTTGTTTCTCTCGCGAGATCTCGAAAAGAGCTGGTTAATTTTTTCTCTCGCGAGATCTGACAAGACTGCGCGCGAAGCAAACAGAGCGAGGATAAAGCAAGATGGCGTCTGACGGTGAAGACGTTATTGCAGTCGTCACAGTTCAGTGTTCTTAATCTGTGCGTCCATGTACACATATATGTCCTTTATTACACTCTATTAAATAGAGTCATAATAACTGTTTGTATATTAGTCTGAGCGCACTTCTCCAGCTAGCTTAGCTTGCTAGTTAGCTTAGCTTGTTAGCTGCTAACAAAGAGAGATGAAAACACATCGCTAAGCAGAGATCAAGTGTGAGTGTAAAGTGTTGTGATTGTGTGAAAATGTGCGAAAGAACCATAGCAGAGTACGAGGAGGAACTTTGTCCAACAAAAGAGGAGAAGGAGCGACAACATGAAAAACATCAAGTTGTGTTACACACAACAGGTTTGTTTACTTCTTACTCTCACATCTTTACTAACTTTATATTTATTATTAACACTTTTCTTCAATAGATTGTCTATAGGAAGATGAATTGTCATGTGAGGATGTTCAGACACACAATATTTATGAGAGGTTGATGTTCCTCTCAGTTTGTAACAAAGTGTATCAACATGTTTACACAAAACTCACACAGTCACCGGGGGAATATTCCAGAGAGCAGGTTAAGTGCAAACTCCTGAGTATGTAAAGCTCGAGAGTTTGACCTCCAAAAATAAGAGAGGTAAGACAAAGTCAGAGTCAGTTACCATGGTAACTGACGCTGTAAACCTAGCCTGCTAGCTGGCAGGTTTGACAAGTTATTTATGTGTGTAAAAGCTATACTGACCTGTTATTTCCTTCATATTGGTGCAGCCATTAACCTACTACAACACCTGCTACATCCACCTACTCAGTGGCCTAGTGGTTAGAGTGTCCGCCCTGAGATCAGTAGCTTGTGTCATACCAAAGACTACACAAATGGGACCCATTACCTCCCTGCTTGGCACTCAGCATCAAGGGTTGGAATTGGGGGTTAAATCACTGTAAAAATGATTCCCGAGCCAACCACCGCTGCTACTCACTGCTCCCCTCACCTCCCAGGGGGTGATCAAGGTTAATGGGTCAAATGCAGAGAACAATCTGGCCACACCTAGTGTGTGTGTGACAATCATTGGTACTTTAACTTTTTAATGTGGCAGTGATTGTGGAAACAACAAAGCCTGATCTAAAGATGACATCTTGATCTCATACCATCTCAAACCAATTGGCCGTTCATTATTAAGTGAAATGTCTTAAAGTCGCTTAAATTTGTCTTCAACCAAGCAACACTAAGTTTTATCCAGTTACTCGATTAATTGAAAACATTTCCAGTAGAACACTTGATTAATAACATTTTCAATAGCCACAGCCCTATATTTCATGTACGATTTAATATTTAGCATGTAGAAGTTAAAATGTGTTTTGTTTGTGTCCTGTAGACATCCATCAGCTGATTGGACACCAAGACAAATGTCCCCCTCATCTGCAGGGGGACAGTTTCACTTCAGAGGATCCACAGCCCTCACATTTGAAAGAGGAAGAGCAGGGAGAGTGTGTTGTAGGGCAGGAGGAGGATGATGTCAGCAAGTTTCCACTGACTGTTGTCTCTGTGAAGACTGAAGAGCATGAAGACAAAGCACCTGAGTCCTCACAGCTTCATCACAGTCCAAGTAAGCACAACATCCACATATCATCTCATACAATGTTTGTGACACATGTTCATCCGGGGGCCACATTTATGACTAAAGATGGAGATATACTTGCTTTTTAAAAATGAATGCTCATCAATCATCAACAGTGTAATTGCTGGGGTGTAACCATGTGACCTAGAGGCCGTCCTCCTTACCTCACGTGGTCAAATGAAGGCAAACATTCAATATGGCTACTGTTTATTTACCTTTAGCAGCACATATGTCAGCATATTTCAAAGGTTTAGTGGTGAAGATTAGGGATGTACACCAAGTACCATTTTTTTTAGTACTGGTTCCTAATTATGTCGTCCATGAGGACCGTGAAGATTCTGGACTAACGACACAACTATTTGTATTTTTAATTCCAGCTGACTGACGTAACTATGACACGTTGTCACATTGAGTTCAGCTGCCGCTGCTACACATTAACATCAGCTTTGAATAATGACAAATAAGGAAGCAACCACACGCATAAGTGTGATGTGTGTGTTATTGACAAGAAGATGACATAACTGCATTTCACCTTGCACTGCACACATAGTTGACTTCTTTAAGACTTCAAATAAACAGCTGTTGATAAAAGACTTCCCTGCTCTGAGATGTTACAGAACATCATGTTGGAGGTGTTCCACCTCTTGTGCTAATAGGAATGCTATTTAAAATACCTTTTTTACACTTTTTTATTTCCACAATTTACATGTAGTACCGATAAGCGTACTGATAAATGCTAGTATTGATAAGGAGTATCGATTAGGGTATCATATCGATAAATTCTTAACGATTTATATCCCTACAGAAGATACAAGCCAGATATTTAAAAAATATATATATTCAACGTTCATTTGGATTTAGTTACTTCTCCGCTGTCCAGCAATGTCTCAATCAATCTAGTTTATTAGTACTATTTAGCAAAGTTTTCTTGTCTTTCTAAAGTATTTCTTTTGACAGCCCCTCGTTTTAAAGTTGTCCGAGTGCAAACTATTTGTGACTGATAAAACTTTTCGGCGAATCAAACAGTCAAAGTCGGCCGTTCTGTTCTTCAGCTGAATCTCCAAGTTTCCAGTAATGGTCTCAACCCACCTCGTTACAGTGCGTCGGGAGAGTGACACGTTCTCAAATGCGCCCTTCTTCTCCGGGAATATCAGCGCAACAGAGTCCAATAAGCACTCCTTAATAAACTCTCCGTCAGAAAACGCCTTACTTTTTCTGGCAATTTTGTGAGGAACGACAAAACTTGTCCTGACAGCTGCATCTCTGGGGGTGTGAAATTTGGCAAAAAGTCCTTGTTGGGTTTGCAGTTTTACCATCAACGCATCAGCCTCCTTTGCGCGCTCTTCATCAGACAGATTCCGGTAATTTTCCTGGTGCTTCGTGGTGTAGTGGCGATTCAAATGATATTCTTTAAACACAGCAAGTACCACCCATTAAGCACACGGCTTTACCTTTCATTTCTGTAAAGAAATACTTGGCAGTCCATGTCTTGTTGAAAACACGCCATTCCTCATCAACTTTTCTTTTTTTAGCGTGAGCTGACACCTCAGGGGTAACCGAGCATCACCTGTCACTTTGCACCTTCACTCACAGGTTACACACGGACATAAATAACACTTTTCAAAATAAAAGCAGCACAGTTGTATTGCACACACGGCATAGATGTTTTTTTACATTTATTTTGTAATTTGTGATTGCCGCTGTTCACATTCACTTACAATTGCGCACGCGCATACGTCCACACGGAAGTAATACAAATAACACTTTTCAAAACAAAAGCAGCACCGTTGTATTGCACACTCGACATAGATACTTTTTTAAATGTATTTTGTAATTTATGATTGGCCTCACGCGGGCCGGACAGGGACGCACAAAGGGCCGGATGTGGCCCGCGGGCCCCAAAATGCCCAGGTCTGCCCTAAAGGGACACGGGGACACATTTTTTCGAGATGCAAAGAAAAATCCACAAATAACTTCAGCTGAAATACAGGCCTCTCTGAAAAATGGTGGTGTGGCTGTTTTAAGATGCACAATAAGGAGGCACTTGAAGAAAAATGTGCTGCATGGTCGAGTCGCCAGAAGAAAGCCATTACTGCGCAAATGTTACAAAGTATCCCGCTTACATTACGCCAAACAGCACAGAGACAAGCCTCAAAACTTCTGGAACAAAGTCATCTGGAGTAATGAGACCAAAATTTAACTTTTTGGCCACTCGACCATGCAGCCCATTTTTCTTCAAGTGCCTTCTTATTGTGCATCTTGAAACAGCCACACCAGAATTTTTTAGAGTCCTGTATTTCAGCTGGAGTTATTTGTGTATTTTTCTTTGCATCTCGAACAATTTTCCTGGCAGTTGTGGCTGAAATCTTTGCTGGTCTACCTGAATCCCTCATTTTCCACTTCTTAATCAGCGTTTGAACCCTGCTGATTGGCATTCTCAATTCCTTGGATATCTTAGCAGCTGAAGGCAGGGCACTTGGCGGTCCGATCCTCGGCTACAGAAGCTAGCTCTTGGGACGTGGAACGTCACCTCGCTGGGAGGGAAGGAGCCTGAGCTGGTGCGCAAAGTGGAGAAGTTCCGGCTAGATATAGTCGGACTCACTTCGACGCACAGCAAGGGCTCTGGAACCAGTTTGCTCGAAAGGGGCTGGACTTTTTTCCACTCTGGCGTTGCAAGCAATGAGAGGCGACGGGCTGGGGTGGCAATTCTTGTTGTCCCCCCGGCTCAAAGCCTGCACGTTGGACTTTAACCCAGTAGACGAGAAGGTAGCTTTCCTCCGCCTTCAGGTGGGGGGACGGGTCCTGACTGTTGTTTTGTGCTTACGCACAAAACAGCAGCCCAGAGTACCCACTCTTTTTGAATTCCCTTGAGGGAGTACTGGAGAGTGCTCCCTGGGGGGAATTCCCTTGTTCTGCTGGGGGACTTCAACGCTCCTGTTGGCAATGACAGTGAAACCTGGAGAGGCGTGCTTGAGAAGAATGGCCGCCCGGATCTGAACCCAAGTGGTGCTTTGTTATTAGACTTTTGTGCTCGACACAAATTGTCCATAACAAACACCATGTTTAAACAAAAGGGTGTCCATATGTGCACTCAGCACCAAGACACCCTCGGCCGCAGTTCCATGATTGACTTTTTGAATGTGTCATCGGATTTGCGGCCTCATGTTTTGGACACTCGGGTGAAGAGAGGGGCGGAGCTTTCTAGCGATCACCACCTGGTCGTGAGCTGGCTCCGATGGTGGGGGAGGATGCCAGACAGACCTGGAAGGCCCAAACGCATTGTGTGTTGGTCTGCTGGGAACGTCTAGCAAGGTCTGTTGTCAGAGAGAGTTTCCATTCCCACCTCCGGAAGAAGTTTGAACTGTCACGAGGGAGGCACTGGATATTGAGTCCGAGTGGACCATGTTCCGTGCCTCTATTGTCGAGGCGGCTGATTGGAGCTGTGGCCGCAAGGTGGTTGGTGCCTGTCGTGGCGTAATCCTAGAACCCGCTGGTGTACACCAGCAGTGAGGGATGCCGTCAAGCTGAATAAAGAGTCCTATCGGGTCCTTTTGGCTCATGGGACTCCAGAGGCAGCGGACCGGTACCAACAGGCCAAGCGAAGTGCAGCTTCAGCGATCGCGGAGACAAAGACTCGGACATGGGAGGAGTTTGGGGAAGCCATGGAAAACAACTTCCTGATGGCTTCGAAGCGATTCTGGTCCACCATCCGCCGCCTCAGGGGGGGGGGGAGCAGTGCACTGTCAACACCGTGTATGGTGAGGATGGTGTGCTGCTGACCTCTACTGCGGCTGTTGTGGACCGGTGGAGGGAATACTAAGAAGACCTCCTCAATCCCAGCAACACATCTTCCTATGAGGAAGCCGTGCCTGGGGAATCTGTGGTGGGCTCTCCTATTTCTGGGGCTGAAGTTGTCGAAGTAGTTAAAAAGCTTCTCAGTGGCCGCGCTCGGGAATCATTTGGTGATTTAACCCCCAACCCTTGATGCTGAGTGCCAAGCAGGGAGGCAATGGGTCCCATTTTTATAGTCTTTGGTATGACTCGGCCGGGGTTTGAACTCCCGACTTTCCAGTGTCAGGGCAGACACTCTAACCACAAGGCCACTGAGCAGGTCGATGGTTAATGCATCCTCAATAGAAAATAAACCTTCGCAAAAGTTAGCTAACAATTGAGTCATTGGTAGCCGCTCTAGTCTGCCTATAAAGTGCTCTAAATAACATCCTAAAACCCCCTTCAACATTTTAAATACACACTGTAAGTATATATGTCATGTAGTAACATTCTTAATAACATGTCATATTTACATATCTTGCTCATTTTAAACATACAATGTCTGCTCTCACTGGGATGGCGACTGATGGGATGTTCATATCTTCCCGTTTAGATGAAGAATTAATCCTCACAAAGGGTTAAAAAGGGTGGGTGCAAAAGAGCGTATTTCCGTGTCTTTCTTGTCATCTCCAGGTCTAAGTTGGATGTCAAAATTGACCAAGTTCTCCGATTTATGTCCACAACCTTCTACTACATAAGTGAGAAGCATGATTTATAATCTAGAATTAGCTTTCTCCATTTTAGAGGCGAGAAAGCAGCTCAGTATGTCAATATAGCAGCATAAGCTAGTTACTTTTAGCGGTGCATTGATCACAGAAGTAGGACCTTAACGTAAGCGCTTATAATAACAATATCACTAATACTTGCTTAATATTCAGGTCACAAAATGTAAATGGAGTATTGTTGGCAGTTTTTGGATGGTTATTTGGAGGACTTTGTGGGTCTAATAGAGGAGCTCCCATTGACTCCAATGTTAGATGATTTTTGCTCACGTTTATTTACTAATTAGAATTCATGAAAATGAAAAACATATGTCTTACATGAGGATTGTGAATGATAGGCGACATTTTAAAAAAGTGCCGTTTCCTTTGAATTTGTCAGATAAGTAAACAGTTCTTCAAATTAAAGATGAAAAAGGTTGTTTAAAGATATTATCCACAATGAAGTTACAGTAAAACTAAGCACACAAGGGAAAGTACATTCATATACACATGAAGTACACATATAAGTAAGAATCATGTTAACCACCAGAATATCGTCTCGTTCTCCTAAAGCCAATATCGAGTATTCTTTGGTGAGCTGGCCGTATCGTCACACCCTTAGTTAAAAGCACACCATCCCCATGACATGACAATTCCACGTGATGTAGAACAGTAGTACCACATTTTAAAGGGGAACATTATCCCAATTTCAGAAGAGTTAAAACCATTAAAAATCAGTTCCCAGTGGCTTATTTTATTTTTCGAAGTTTTTTTCAAAATTTTACCCATCACGCAATATCCCTAAAAAAAGCTTCAAAGTGCCTGATTTTAACCATCGTTATATACACCCGTCCATTTTCCTGTGACGTCACATAGTGATGCCAACACAAACAAACATGGCGGAAAGAACAGCAAGCTATAGCGACATTAGCTCGGATTCAGACTCGGATTTCAGCGGCTTAAGCGATTCAACAGATTACGCATGTATTGAAACGGATGGTTGTAGTGTGGAGGCAGGTAGCGAAAACCAAATTGAAGAAGAAACTGAAGCTATTGAGCCATATCGGTTTGAACCGTATGCAAGCGAAAACGACGAAAACGACACGACAGCCAGCGACACGGGAGAAAGCGAGAACGAATTCGGCGATCGCCTTCTAACCAACGATTGGTATGTGTTTGTTTTTAAGTGTTGTAATGTTTTTAAGCTAAATTATTGGTAAACACAGTTTATGTATAATCATTTACGTAAAACCGCGAGTAATGAATAAAGTTTTCATCAATTAATATATTCTGTAGACATACCCTCATCCGCTCTTTTTTCCTGAAAGCTGATCTGTCCAGTTTTGGAGGTAATGTCAGCAGGCCAGGGAAGCTAGGGTCGATATTCTTCTCTTGATCATCTTCGGGACGGTGTGAGCCAAGACATCCAGGGGGTTTAGCTCGCTCGTCTGCGGGAACAAACTGCCGCCATTGCTTGCCGTGCTAGCGAGGTCCTTTGTCCCTGAATTGCTCACACACTCCGGCAGATTCAATGGGGGTCTGGCGGCAGATTTCTTTGACTTTATGGTTGTAAATGCATCTGCTTTGAGTGTCGCAGGATATCCACACATTCTTGCCATCTCTGTCGTAGCATAGCTTTCGTGGGTAAAGTGTGCGGAACAAATTTCTTGCCACTTTGGCATCTTTGGGCCACTGGTGCAACTTGAATCCGTCCCTGTTGGTGTTGTTACACCCTCCGACAACACACCCACGAGGCATGATGTCTCCAAGGTACGGAAAACAGTCGAAAAAACGGAAAATAACAGAGCTGATTTGATTCGGTGTTTGTAATGTGTTTGAGAAAATGGCGGACGTGACGTCATCGCTCCGAGAGCGAATAATAGAAAGGCGTTTAATTCGCCAAAATTCACCCATTTAGAGTTTGGAAATCGATTAAAAAAAGATATGGTCTTTTTTCTGCAACATCAAGGTATATATTGACGCTTACATAGGTCTGCTGATAATGTTCCCCTTTAAACATACACACACATCTGAAGAATATAAAAAATAAATATATTTAGTGGGCCTAACAAAATGACTCGGCGAACCAATGTTTGGTATGGGCGATATGACCTCAAATCTATATCCTAATAACAATATATGTCACCATATATCATTTGGTATATGATTGATAATAGAAGAATTTCAAAGCGGGTTACAAAAGCTCCTAATTTGGCAGCTGACACATGCAGTAACATATTGTGTCATTTCTAATTGGATTATTTTGTCCAAACAATTATTATTAATATACTTGTTTATTTACTGTTAATATCTGGTTACTTTATTTGAGAAAATAATACTGCAAATGATGTAATATTTTACTGCATATTTCAGCATCTAAATTAGGAGCCTGTGTAGCCTGTTTTAAAATGGTTCTATTAGTAATTCTATATGAAATAATATATCGCAAAATCCATTTTAAACCATATTGTCCATCCATAGTAAAAAGTCCTGTCGTCATGGTTTGTTTTTATTGTCCTGTGAATAATGTTGTAAAGAGCAGCGTGTTTGTTCGTCACTGAGATTTCAAGACAGTTCATACGATAACTTGTTTGTCCTAAGTGCATGTAAAAGTACTGAATGCATTGTGTGACTGAGCAGAGATGCTGTGTTTGTCTTGCAGACGTCTGTGAAGAACATCTTCACCCTGAGCAACAGCAGTGGAGCTTCAGGATGGAGCCACAGCCCTCCCACATTAAGAAGGAAGAGGAATACCCACTGATCCCCCATTTTAAAGAGGAAGAGGAGGACCCACTGACCCATTACTTTAAAGAGGAAGCGGTGGACCCACGGAGCCCTCACATTAAAGAGGAAGAGGAGGAACACAGCATCAGTCAGGAGGGAGAGCATCTTGAAGGATTGGAGGAGGTTGATGTCACCAAGATGCCAGTGACTGGTGTTCCTGTGAAGAGTGAAGATGATGAGGTCAAAGGTGAAAGTGAGGAGAAGAGAGAGGCGGAGCCTCCAAGCAGCAGCTCAACTCAACACATGACAACAGAAGCTGATGGAGACCACTGTGGAGGATCACAAGCAGACAAGCTCTTAGCTCCACTATCAGATAGTGAGGACACAACGTCACACTCTCCTGACACTGATGATGAACACTCTAAAGATGATGCAACATGTCACACTGACAACACTCACTTCACATGTTCTCACTGTCACAAAACTTTTAAATACCATAGTTATTTGAAAGTACACATGAGAACACACACTGGAGAAAAAACGTTTTCATGTTCATTCTGCGGTAAAGATTTTACTCATAGGCACGATTTGAAAATACACATGAGAATACACACTGGAGAAAAACCTTTTTCCTGCTCAGAATGTGGTAAAAGTTTTGTAACAAATCAAAGTTTAAAAGCACACATGGGAACACACACTGGAGAAAAACCTTTTTCATGTTCAATCTGTGGTAAAGGTTTAACTCATAGGCAACATTTAAAAGTACACATGACAATACACACTGGAGAAAAACCTTTTTCCTGCTCAAAATGTAGTAAAAGTTTTGTAACAAATCAAAGTTTAAAAGCACACATGGGAACACACACTGGAGAAAAACCTTTTTCATGTTCAATCTGCGGTAAAGGGTTAACTCATAGGCAACATTTGAAAGTACACATGAGAATACACACTGGAGAAAAACCTTTTTCCTGCTCAGAATGTGGTAAAAGTTTTATAATAAATCAAAGTTTAAAAGTACACATGAGAACACACACTGGAGAAAAACCTTTTTCATGTTCAATCTGTGGTAAAGAGTTTACACATAGGCCACATTTGAAAGTACACATGAGAACACACACTGGAGAAAAACCTTTTTCATGTTCAATCTGCGGTAAAGATTTTACTCAAAGAGAGCATTTCAAAACACACATGAAAACACACACTGGAGAAAAACCTTTTTCATGTTCAATCTGCTGTAAAGATTTTACTCGAAGGGACTATTTCAAAACACACATGAGTACACACACTGGAGAAAAACCTTATACATGTTCAGTATGTTGTAAAAGTTTTGTACAAAGTCCGCATTTGAAAAGACACATGAGTACACACACTGGAGAAAAACCTTATACATGTTCAGTATGTGGTAAAGGTTTTGTACAAAGTCCGCATTTGAAAAGACACATGAGAACACACACTGGAGAGAAAGTGTTGAGTTGCAGTGTGTGTGGTGAAAGATTGTCTTCTAAGTACCAGTGTAAGAAACACAAGTGTGCTGGTGAGAACAGCAGCAGCAAATGAAGATGCAGGATTTGAAATAAACTGTCTAAACTTTTACTTTGACCATCTAACATCATCAGCACATAGATTCTAACATTTATAGATTAGATATTGTAGATTTTTGCTTTTTGTCAGTCAAGTACACGTTTTAATATAGAACATTGTGTACTTTTATTT
>NC_084554.2:57752500-57781264 GCF_033978685.3 Nerophis lumbriciformis
TGATAAATTTTTTAAGTAGAAGATTGTCGAGAATCTTTTCTACCATGGGGATGGTTTGGGGATAAATTGGTTCCGGCAGGGGTTTATAATAGGTCATATCACCCAACTGTCGAGAACCCTCCCATATATATTGCGATCTGTCAAAAATGACAACAGCGCTCCCCTTGTCAGCTGGTTTGATCACAATGTGTTTGTTTCTTTTCAGACTATAAAGGGCCTCCACTTCTTCGCGTGTCAAATTGGGGGTGACCGCAGGTGCGCAGCCCGAGCCGGGCAATGTGAGCCCATCGGCCTGGACCATCGCCTGGAATTCCGGAGGCAAAAGTCCAGGTGAGGGCTCCCAGCCGGAGCGGGCTGTGAATGGTGTGGGTCTGAGAGTCTCTTGTTTCTCATAATACAGGGCCAGTTTGACACGTCTATGGTAGCGCTGGAGGTCAAATTGAAGTTGATGATGCCAGTCACTACTGAGATTGGTAGAAGGAATAAAGTTGAGGCCCTTGTTGAGGAGGGAGATTTGTGAAGGGGTCGGCGTGAAATTATGGGCCAAATTTATCACGTTCTTATTGCCCCCCCGAGTGTTCGGGATTATGGGGATTCCCAGTTTAAATAAGTAAGCCAGTGCACGAGCATTAGCTCGGCTGTGTCCCGAGTCCAATGGATCAGGTCAGGTTGGGTATCAAATGCCTGGCTGTTGAGGGCCGGGATGTGATCATAATGGTTCCTGATGTAACTATTCAGACTCCCGAGGTTGGTTTTCTGCTCCGCGGGCAGAGAGGCTGAATAATTAATCAGGGGGATTAGCACCCGGGCACGTGGGAAGGTGTTAGGGTTAGGGTTAGGGTTAGGGTTAGGGTTAGGGTTAGGGTTAGGGTTAGGGTTAGGGTTAGGGGGTTAGGGTTAGGGTTAGGGTTAGGGTTAGGGTTAGGGGGTTAGGGTTAGGGTTAGGGTTAGGGTTAGGGTTAGGGGTTAGGGTTAGGGTTAGGGTTAGGGTTAGGGTTAGGGTTAGGGTTAGGGGGTTAGGGTTAGGGTTAGGGTTAGGGTTAGGGTTAGGGTTAGGGTTAGGGGGTTAGGGTTAGGGTTAGGGTTAGGGTTAGGGTTAGGGTTAGGGGGTTAGGGTTAGGGTTAGGGTTAGGGTTAGGGTTAGGTTTGGGGGTAGGTTTTAGGTAAGGAGAAGGGAATGGTTAGGGTTAGGGAAGAGGGGGGGGTGGGGGATATGGGAAAAATAAAGAAGGGAAAAAACGGGAATGTGCACTGTCCGTCACAATCCAACGGGCTCACACTCATACCTCATTTAGGCCCCCTGGATGTCTGGTGCCCAATTTGGAGATCCAAAGGAGCTCCGCACGGTGGCGTTGGGCGAGGCTCCATTTGGGATCCGTCTCTACGACAGTCGCCCGGACGGAAGACCACCCGTGTCGGAGAAAATGCTGCACCAGGTGAGTGTTGGTATTTTTATGCCTAACGATGTTGTACTTGTGTTGGGCGAATCTCCTAGCTAAGGTATTGCCCGTCTCGCCCACGTACATATCGCCACATCGTTGGCACCGAATCACGTACACACAGTTTCGGGTGTGTCGGCCGCCACGGCACAACGGCTGGAAAACCTTGCGGTTGTGGGGGTTCACCAACCATGGTGAGTGGCGGACAAGGGTGTCCCTCCTAGTGGAGGGCGGGTCTCTCAATGAGCTGACCCTGGCCCTGACCAACAGATCATTCAAGTTGGGGTTCTTGCGGTAGGCCGGCACCACGTAGCGCCCCGGCAGCCTCCCGCTACTCTCCACAAAGGTCCGGAAGTGGTCTTTGACCTTCCTGGCGACCCGCACGGCCGAGGGAGAGTAGGTGGTGATGAGGGGGATCATGTCGGTCCCAGGGGGAGGCCCCTTCGGGTCCAAGAAGACCCTCAACTGCCGTCGGAGGAAGGACCTGGAATAGCCCCTCCCCTTCAGGGCAGAAAAGAGGGTCCTCGAGGCCGTCAGGAAGTCCTCCCTTCTGGTGCAGACACGATGAAACCTCAACAATTGGGATTTCACCAACCCCGCGAAGGTATGCTTGGGGTGGAAGCTGCTTTTGAAAAGGAGCGCGTGGGTGTCGGTCTCCTTGAAGAACACCCTGATGTCCAAGTGGGTTAGGGTTAGGGTTAGGGTTAGGGTTAGGGTTAGGGTTAGGGTTAGGGTTAGGGTTAGGGTTAGAGGGTTAGGGTTAGAGGGTTAGGGGTTAGGGTTAGGGTTAGGGTTAGGGTTAGGGTTAGGGTTAGGGTTAGGGTTAGGGTTAGGGGGTTAGGGTTAGGGTTAGGGTTAGGGTTAGGGTTAGGGTTAGGTTTGGGGGTAGGTTTTAGGTAAGGAGAAGGGAATGGTTAGGGTTAGGGAAGAGGGGGGGTGGGGGGTATGGGAAAAATAAAGAAGGGAAAAACGGGAATGTGCACTGTCCGTCACAATCCAACGGGCTCACACTCACACCTCATTTAGGCCCCCTGGATGTCTGGTGCCCAATTTGGAGATCCAAAGGAGCTCCGCCCGGTGGCGTTGGGCGAGGCTCCATTTGGGATCCGTCTCTACGACAGTTGCCCGGACGGAAGACCACCCGTGTCGGAGAAAATGCTGAACCAGGTGAGTGTTGGTATTTTTATGCCTAACGATGTTGTACTTGTGTTGGGCGAATCTCCCAGCTAAGGTATTGCCCGTCTCGCCCACGTACATATCGCCACATCGTTGGCACCGAATCACGTACACACAGTTCCGGGTGTGTCGGCCGCCACGGCACAACGGCTGGAAAACCTTGCGGTTGTGGGGGTTCACCAACCATTGTGAGTGGCGGACAAGGGTGTCCCTCCTAGTGGAGGGCGGGTCTCTCAGTGAGCTGACCCTGGCCCTGACCAACAGATCATTCAAGTTGGGGTTCTTACGGTAGGCCGGCACCACGTAGCGCCCCGGCAGCCTCCCGCTACTCTCCGCAAAGGTCCGGAAGTGGTCTTTGACCTTCTTGGCGACCCGCACGGCCGAGGGAGAGTAGGTGGTGATGAGAGGGATCATGTCGGTCCCAGGGGGAGGCCCCTTCGGGTCCAAGAAGACCCTCAACTGCCGTCTGAGGAAGGACCTGGAATAGCCCCTCCCCTTCAGGGCAGAAAAGAGGGTCCTCGAGGCCGTCAGGAAGTCCTCCCTTCTGGTGCAGACACGATGGAACCTCAACAATTGGGATTTCACCAACCCCGCGAAGGTATGCTTGGGGTGGAAGCTGCTTTTGAAGAGGAGCGCGTGGGTGTCGGTCTCCTTGAAGAACACCCTGATGTCCAAGTGTTGCGTGTCGGCAAAGTCGGGACCCTTGAATGTCGTGGTGTCCAAAAAGTCGACCGATGTGTTGCTCGTGGTCGACTTGATGGTGATATTTTTATTGTGAGTGTTCAGCGTGTTTAAGAACACGCTGAACTCCTCACTGGAATGGGTCCAGACACCCCAGATGTCATCCAGGTACCGGAAGTAGTGGAGAGGACGTTTTGGGCAGGCGGCCAAGGCAGAGGTCTCCCACTCTGCCATAAAAATGTTGGCATACGCCGGTGCAAATTTCTTGCCCATAGCAGTGCCCTTAATTTGGAGGTAGAAGCGACCGTCAAACTCAAAGTCGTTTCTCCTCAAATTAATGTCGAGGAGCTGTAAGAGCTCCTTTTCGGGCCTGCTAACGTCGCGGTACCTGTAGAAGACATTTTTGACAGCCTGCATCCCCTCATTGATATCAATGTTTGTATACAGGCTGTCAATGTCGATGGTAAACAAAATGGCATCTGGGGGAATGCAAACATTCTTGATTTTATCAATAAAATCATAGGTATCCCTGAGGTAGCTGTCGTGCAGAACGGAAAGCGGCGTCAGATAATGATCGATGAACGCCGCCGTTCTGTACGTCTCGCTGCCGCAGTCAGACACAATGGGTCGCCCCGGAGGGATCTCGTGGGGCTTGCTCCACTTGTCTGGCTCCTTGTGAATTTTAGGGAGCATGTAGAACCTGCGGGGGCGAGGATCCGGCTCCCCCATGAGATACCTATGTTGTTTGAAATTGATAAATTTTTTAAGTAGAAGATTATCCAGAATCTTTTCTACCATGGGAATAGTTTGCGGATAAATAGGTTCCGGCAGTGGTTTATAATACGTCATGTCACTCAACTGCCGAGAACCCTCCCATATGTATTGCGATCTGTCAAAAATGACAACAGCACTCCCCTTGTCGGCTGGTTTGATCACAATGTGTTTGTTTGTTTTTAGACTATGAAGGGCCTCGACTTCTCCGCGTGTCAAATTGGGAGCGACCGCAGGTGCGCAACCCGAACCGAACATGGAGAGCCCGTCGGACCGGACCATAGCCTGGAATTCCGGAGGCATAAGTCCAGGTGAGGGCTCCCAGCCGGAACGGGCTGTGAACGGTGTGGGTCCGAGAGAATCTTGTTTCTCATAGTACACCTCAAGTTTGACACGTCTGTGGTAGCGCTGGAGATCAAATTGAAGTTGATGATGCCAGTCGCTACTGAGATTAGTGGAGGGAATGAAGTTGAGGCCCTTGTTAAGGAGGGAGATTTGTAAGGGGGTTGGCGTGAAATTATGGGCCAAATTTATCACGTTCTTATTACCCCCCCGAGCGATCGGGATTATGGGGATGCCAAGTTTAAAAAGTCAAGCCAGTGCTTGAGCATCAACTTGGCCGTGTCCCGCGTCCAGTGGACCAGGTCGGGTTGGGTCTCAAAGTCCCGGCTGTCGAGGGCCGGGATGTGAGCATAATTGTTCCTGATGAAACCATTCAGCAGCCCGAGATTATTTTTCTGCTCAACGGGCAAAGAAGCCGAATAATTAATCAGGGGGATTAGCACTCGGGCCCGTGGGAAGGTGGCCGCGCCCATCCTGAGTGCCCCTTGGAGCTGCTTAATAGCGGTCTCCTTAACTTTCTGCTCACGATGGTTGATCCCAAATGCTAGAACCAACACTTCAACCGGTGCAGCAATTATAGTCTTGCGTAGGATGGCCTCCGCGTGTCTAAAACTAGCGCCCGGGTAACTGTCGATCTGAAGGTCGTCGACGTAAAAGGGTGGTAGATGGGACAGATTGGAGTCGCCGATCACCAAGAATTTCTTGTTGGCCGACAACTTCCAATCCATCATCCTCCTACTCGAGACCATGTGTCTAGTGGGTCTACGGGGGGAGGCACAAGTCATATCCTCTACCAACTCGACACATTCTGGAATAGACAGGTGTTGTGGAGTGTCTGGGACAGAAGGCCTCTTGTGTGGCTTCCTTTTTAGTGCCCCAGGGAACAGATGTGCCCAATCGGGGGACTCCTGAGGAAGCATCTCCTGAGGGGGCGTCTCCTGAGGAGGCGTCCGCTGCAAGGGTGAGTCCTCATAGTCCACCATAGGAGCCCCGGAAAGTGTGGGCCCCCGTGGTGAAAATTCACCCTGTGGTGCCGTCTCCTCTGCCGTCTCAGGCTGGAGAGGGGACCAGTCGGGGGTCGCGGAAGAGTAACGAGGGGACATCACCGAAGAAAGCCCCCGCTCCTGTTCCTCATCCCGAAGGTCGATCAGGAGAGGCGAGGAGGCCGTGGGCCCCCCTGGTGAGTCATCGTCGTCCTCTGTATGGGTGGGGGTGTCCTGGGTTTGATCCGCCCCGGAGCTTGTGGACCCACGTGGTGAGTCATCGTCGTCCTCGGTCTGAGTGGGGGTCTCCTGTGTGTCTTGTCTTGCAGGTGATCCCAGAGGAAGCCTCCTGCGACATGCAGGAATAAGCTGGGTGGGCGGAGCCTCGCCGAGGGTGTCCTGGGCAGGCCCGCTGTCCGTGTCCCGGCGCTGTGCCACCCTCTGCTCCTTGGGCGGTTCCGGTCGACGAGGAAGGAAGATCGGGGCAACCCGTGCTGGAGGGATTGCTTCCCGATCCACCTCAGGAGACCAATCTGGAGCCACGGCGTCGGTGCTGGTAGCCACCGAAACCCGGGCGACGACCCGAGCCGGAGGGCTGCTAACCCGTACCACCCCAGGGGCTCCGTCTGGGCCCGTAGGGTCAGTATGGGTGCCCACCGATACCCGGGCGGCGGTCTGGACCGGCAAGGGCTGGGCCGGGCGTACCACCTCAGTGTTGACAGGGGGGTCGGCGAAGGCCGCGACGATCAGAGCCTCGGCCTTCCCGAGGGTGTCCCCCATCAGTCTGCGTCCCAGATGTTTCTTGGCCCATGTAGAGGCCAGCTGAAAAGCGGGTCTCCAGACCTCATCAATAAAACTGGTTATCTTGTCCAATTCTACTTGTAGAGTCTTTTTATAATGGTCTCTTAAAACATCAACAGTCATTATTGCCCAAGTCTTGGCATTGCACCTGATAAGCGCCTCAATGTCAGGGTTAGAGACCGCTGGTTTGATCATGGTGGCAAGCGTCTCTTCCATTTTTGTTATGGACTGGGGGTGAGTGTCTTTTGTAACATTATTCAAATGATGTGTTATTTTGATAATATTATAAAAACACTGTGCTTTTAAATTCCCCTCCATGGACGTTGTGGAGTTGTCAGGGGGTGCAGTCCTCCGAGAAGCGTCCTGACGCTTCTTGCGTGTCTTCTTGGGACGGGGAGGATTGCGGGGACGTCTTTGAGGCCAATGTTCAGGTAAAAAATAGTCCTGAGAATAATGTCTGGGAGGCCTAGAGTCCATGTCTCTACTAGTATTACGGGAGCGCCCATTCCTCCTGGAAGCATCCCGGCGTTTCCTCCGTGTCCCCCTGGGGGGAGGAGGATAGCGGGGACGTCTTTGAGGTGAATATTGTGGCCTAAAGTACTCCTGAGAGTGCTGTCTTGAAGGCACAAAATTCCTATTTTGGCGTGTGTTTCTCCTATAATTCCACTGAGGGGCGCTGCGGCGCTCCTCTGGGTGTAGATCATTAAACGTTTCGGTAAGATACCTTCATCAGGCCTGACTCGTTTGTAGAGAGTTAGCAGGTTAGCACGGCAGGTAGGCTAAAATCAACCTTTTATCCTTGCAGTGAAAACAGGTATTGGGTTAGGGTTAGGGTTAGGGTTAGGGTTAGGGTTAGGGTTAGGGTTAGGGTTAGAGGGTTAGAGGGTTAGGGTTAGGGTTAGGGTTAGGGTTAGGGTTAGGGTTAGGGTTAGGGTTAGGTGTTGGGGGTTAAGGTTAGGGTTAGGGTTGGGGGTAGGGTTAGGGTTAGGCACTGTCCATCAACAATCCGCCCAGTGACCCCCCACCAGACGCACACCCCCCAGGGACCCCGAACGAACACCGCCGAACGTGGCGTCAGACACATTATTCAATCAAATTCCACATCATGCGACGCGCGTTTCGGTCTGCATGACCTCATCAGGCATGAAATTTTGAGAAATTGGCCTCATTACCTCTCTCTGAGCAAGATGTCCCCTCATCTGCTGGAGGAAAAATGAGCCAGAATTGCAAAACGAGGTTTTATAGAAGAGCCTGCAGGGGGCGTGGCTTGCGCTCCCAACTGCAATCAGTCGCTCCTCCCGAGTGCCTGCAGGTGGCGTCTGCACACAACTGCAATACTTAGTCACTCCACAGACAAAAGAGAACTATCTGGTTACATAATCACTCCAGAAGGTAAGTATAATTCATCCAGACCAGCTGGGCGGAGCACTCTAATATCACAGCACTGCACACAAGTAAATATCAAGTCAATATCACCACACACAATTAAAGAAGTATTAAATCATTAAATCACTTCAAGAAAAAAATCCAGATAAGTTCTCCATGTCTGTGACCTCTGACCCCTATTTTTTCTTACTTGGGTCTGCCAATCGGCCAACACCACACTCAAACGATGCCAAACAGAGCCACCAGGGGGCCGTACGAAGGGCAGGGCGCCACCCAACGGACAGACCGGAGGCACGGGCTAGTTAGGTGTTGGGGGTTAAGGTTAGGGTTAGGGTTGGGGGTAGGGTTAGGGTTAGGCACTGTCCATCAACAATCCGCCCAGTGACCCCCCACCAGACGCACACCCCCCAGGGACCCCGAACGAACACCGCCGAACGTGGCGTCAGACACATTATTCAATCAAATTTCATCATGCGACGCGCGTTTCGGTCTGCATGACCTCATCAGGCATGAAATTTTGAGAAATTGGCCTCATTACCTCTCTCTGAGCAAGATGTCCCCTCATCTGCTGGAGGAAAAATGAGCCAGAATTGCAAAACGAGGTTTTATAGAAGAGCCTGCAGGGGGCATGGCTTGTGCTCCCAATCAGTCGCTCCTCCCGAGTGCCTGCAGGTGGCGTCTGCACACAACTGCAATACTTAGTCACTCCACAGACAAAAGAGAACTATCTGGTTACATAATCACTCCAGAAGGTAAGTATAATTCATCCAGACCAGCTGGGTGGAGCACTCTAATATCACAGCACTGCACACAAGTAAATATCAAGTCAATATCACCACACACAATTAAAGAAGTATTAAATCACTTCAAGAAAAAAATCCAGATAAGTTCTCCATGTCTGTGACCTCTGACCCCTGTTTTTTCTTACTTGGGTCTGCCAATCGGCCAACACCACACTCAAACGATGCCAAACAGAGCCCCCAGGGGGCCGTACGAAGGGCAGGGCGCCACCCAACGGACAGACCGGAGGCACGGGCTAGTTAGGTGTTGGGGGTTAAGGTTAGGGTTAGGGTTGGGGGTAGGGTTAGGGTTAGGCACTGTCCATCAACAATCCGCCCAGTGACCCCCCACCAGACGCACACCCCCCAGGGACCCCGAACGAACACCGCCGAACGTGGCGTCAGACACATTATTCAATCAAATTCCACATCATGCGACGCGCGTTTCGGTCTGCATGACCTCATCAGGCATGAAATTTTGAGAAATTGGCCTCATTACCTCTCTCTGAGCAAGATGTCCCCTCATCTGCTGGAGGAAAAATGAGCCAGAATTGCAAAACGAGGTTTTATAGAAGAGCCTGCAGGGGGCATGGCTTGTGCTCCCAATCAGTCGCTCCTCCCGAGTGCCTGCAGGTGGCGTCTGCACACAACTGCAATACTTAGTCACTCCACAGACAAAAGAGAACTATCTGGTTACATAATCACTCCAGAAGGTAAGTATAATTCATCCAGACCAGCTGGGTGGAGCACTCTAATATCACAGCACTGCACACAAGTAAATATCAAGTCAATATCACCACACACAATTAAAGAAGTATTAAATCACTTCAAGAAAAAAATCCAGATAAGTTCTCCATGTCTGTGACCTCTGACCCCTGTTTTTTCTTACTTGGGTCTGCCAATCGGCCAACACCACACTCAAACGATGCCAAACAGAGCCCCCAGGGGGCCGTACGAAGGGCAGGCCGCCACCCAACGGACAGACCGGAGGCACGGGCTAGTTAGGTGTTGGGGGTTAAGGTTAGGGTTAGGGTTGGGGGTAGGGTTAGGGTTAGGCACTGTCCATCAACAATCCGCCCAGTGACCCCCCACCAGACGCACACCCCCCAGGGACCCCGAACGAACACCGCCGAACGTGGCGTCAGACACATTATTCAATCAAATTCCACATCATGCGACGCGCGTTTCGGTCTGCATGACCTCATCAGGCATGAAATTTTGAGAAATTGGCCTCATTACCTCTCTCTGAGCAAGATGTCCCCTCATCTGCTGGAGGAAAAATGAGCCAGAATTGCAAAACGAGGTTTTATAGAAGAGCCTGCAGGGGGCATGGCTTGTGCTCCCAATCAGTCGCTCCTCCCGAGTGCCTGCAGGTGGCGTCTGCACACAACTGCAATACTTAGTCACTCCACAGACAAAAGAGAACTATCTGGTTACATAATCACTCCAGAAGGTAAGTATAATTCATCCAGACCAGCTGGGTGGAGCACTCTAATATCACAGCACTGCACACAAGTAAATATCAAGTCAATATCACCACACACAATTAAAGAAGTATTAAATCACTTCAAGAAAAAAAAATCCAGATAAGTTCTCCATGTCTGTGACCTCTGACCCCTGTTTTTTCTTACTTGGGTCTGCCAATCGGCCAACACCACACTCAAACGATGCCAAACAGAGCCCCCAGGGGGCCGTACGAAGGGCAGGGCGCCACCCAACGGACAGACCGGAGGCACGGGCTAGTTAGGTGTTGGGGGTTAAGGTTAGGGTTAGGGTTGGGGGTAGGGTTAGGGTTAGGCACTGTCCATCAACAATCCGCCCAGTGACCCCCCACCAGACGCACACCCCCCAGGGACCCCGAACGAACACCGCCGAACGTGGCGTCAGACACATTATTCAATCAAATTCCACATCATGCGACGCGCGTTTCGGTCTGCATGACCTCATCAGGCATGAAATTTTGAGAAATTGGCCTCATTACCTCTCTCTGAGCAAGATGTCCCCTCATCTGCTGGAGGAAAAATGAGCCAGAATTGCAAAACGAGGTTTTATAGAAGAGCCTGCAGGGGGCATGGCTTGTGCTCCCAATCAGTCGCTCCTCCCGAGTGCCTGCAGGTGGCGTCTGCACACAACTGCAATACTTAGTCACTCCACAGACAAAAGAGAACTATCTGGTTACATAATCACTCCAGAAGGTAAGTATAATTCATCCAGACCAGCTGGGTGGAGCACTCTAATATCACAGCACTGCACACAAGTAAATATCAAGTCAATATCACCACACACAATTAAAGAAGTATTAAATCACTTCAAGAAAAAAATCCAGATAAGTTCTCCATGTCTGTGACCTCTGACCCCTGTTTTTTCTTACTTGGGTCTGCCAATCGGCCAACACCACACTCAAACGATGCCAAACAGAGCCCCCAGGGGGCCGTACGAAGGGCAGGGCGCCACCCAACGGACAGACCGGAGGCACGGGCTAGTTAGGTGTTGGGGGTTAAGGTTAGGGTTAGGGTTGGGGGTAGGGTTAGGGTTAGGCACTGTCCATCAACAATCCGCCCAGTGACCCCCCACCAGACGCACACCCCCCAGGGACCCCGAACGAACACCGCCGAACGTGGCGTCAGACACATTATTCAATCAAATTCCACCATGCGACGCGCGTTTCGGTCTGCATGACCTCATCAGGCATGAAATTTTGAGAAATTGGCCTCATTACCTCTCTCTGAGCAAGATGTCCCCTCATCTGCTGGAGGAAAAATGAGCCAGAATTGCAAAACGAGGTTTTATAGAAGAGCCTGCAGGGGGCGTGGCTTGCGCTCCCAACTGCAATCAGTCGCTCCTCCCGAGTGCCTGCAGGTGGCGTCTGCACACAACTGCAATACTTAGTCACTCCACAGACAAAAGAGAACTATCTGGTTACATAATCACTCCAGAAGGTAAGTATAATTCATCCAGACCAGCTGGGTGGAGCACTCTAATATCACAGCACTGCACACAAGTAAATATCAAGTCAATATCACCACACACAATTAAAGAAGTATTAAATCACTTCAAGAAAAAAATCCAGATAAGTTCTCCATGTCTGTGACCTCTGACCCCTGTTTTTTCTTACTTGGGTCTGCCAATCGGCCAACACCACACTCAAACGATGCCAAACAGAGCCACCAGGGGGCCGTACGAAGGGCAGGGCGCCACCCAACGGACAGACCGGAGGCACGGGCTAGTTAGGTGTTGGGGGTTAAGGTTAGGGTTAGGGTTGGGGGTAGGGTTAGGGTTAGGCACTGTCCATCAACAATCCGCCCAGTGACCCCCCACCAGACGCACACCCCCCAGGGACCCCGAACGAACACCGCCGAACGTGGCGTCAGACACATTATTCAATCAAATTTCATCATGCGACGCGCGTTTCGGTCTGCATGACCTCATCAGGCATGAAATTTTGAGAAATTGGCCTCATTACCTCTCTCTGAGCAAGATGTCCCCTCATCTGCTGGAGGAAAAATGAGCCAGAATTGCAAAACGAGGTTTTATAGAAGAGCCTGCAGGGGGCGTGGCTTGCGCTCCCAACTGCAATCAGTCGCTCCTCCCGAGTGCCTGCAGGTGGCGTCTGCACACAACTGCAATACTTAGTCACTCCACAGACAAAAGAGAACTATCTGATTACATAATCACTCCAGAAGGTAAGTATAATTCATCCAGACCAGCTGGGTGGAGCACTCTAATATCACAGCACTGCACACAAGTAAATATCAAGTCAATATCACCACACACAATTAAAGAAGTATTAAATCATTAAATCACTTCAAGAAAAAAATCCAGATAAGTTCTCCATGTCTGTGACCTATGACCCCTATTTTTTCTTAATTGGGTCTGCCAATCGGCCAACACCACACTCAAACGATGCCAAACAGAGCCACCAGGGGGCCGTACGAAGGGCAGGGCGCCACCCAACGGACAGACCGGAGGCACGGGCTAGTTAGGTGTTGGGGGTTAAGGTTAGGGTTAGGGTTGGGGGTAGGGTTAGGGTTAGGCACTGTCCATCAACAATCGGGGTTAGGGTTAGGGTTAGGGTTAGGGTTAGGGTTAGGGTTAGGGTTAGGGTTAGGGTTAGGGTTAGGGTTAGGGTTAGGGGTTAGGGTTAGGGTTAGGGTTAGGGGTTAGGGTTAGGGGTTAGGGTTAGGGTTAGGGTTAGGGTTAGGGTTAGGGTTAGGGTTAGGGTTAGGGTTAGGGTTAGGGTTAGGGGTTAGGGTTAGGGTTAGGGTTAGGGTTAGGGTTAGGGTTAGGGTTAGGGTTAGGGTTAGGGTTAGGGTTAGGTTTAGGAGTAGGGGGTGGGGGAAGGGGATAAAGGCACTGTCCGTGGACAACCTGTCCAGGCAACGTCCAAACCAACCGCAAGACCCCCCAAGGACCCTGAAAGAAAGCAATCCGAGTCTGCGTCAAATGCGGTGTCAAACACATGTTGGATTGGTATCCAGCGACGCGCGTTTCGGTCTTTCAGACCTCGTCAGGCTGGCTGAGCCATGCCTACTGGGACTCTTCTAGTTCCCTAGTAGGTGGGGCGCTTCTAATCCCCTGGCTGTCGGCTTCCCTGTTTCTCCACAGCAGGATGCTTGCTCATCGACTGCTGGAGAGGGAATGAGCCGTTCTGGCAGGAGGAGGCTTTATATGAGTGCTGCAGGGGGCGGGGCTTATATGCTCTCCACTGCAGTGGAGTCTATAGACCCTCAAAATCCACTCCTTCCTATGTGATGCATCAAATTGCCATATTATGTGCATCACATAGGGGACAAACACCCCCTTGAATATCGGGGTGTTTGATCAAAGCACAAAAATGTTTTCTTTGATGTACCTCAACTCCTGATATAATGTGTCTGAATCAAGTCTTTTTTAAGCAATTTGCTGACTTGTAGCCCCTCACCACACTCAACAAAGTGAAACGAACTACTCACCGA
Organism: Nerophis lumbriciformis; assembly: GCF_033978685.3. NCBI lineage: Eukaryota > Metazoa > Chordata > Actinopteri > Syngnathiformes > Syngnathidae > Nerophis > Nerophis lumbriciformis. Next base: position 57,765,814 of record NC_084554.2, read on the forward strand.
CAAGGTCCCCAGTGGGCTCACGAAGGCAGGACGTCGCCCGACAGCAGATTGCAGGCTCTGGCAGGTTAGGTTTAGGAGTAGGGGGTGGGGGAAGGGGATAAAGGCACTGTCCGTGGACAACCTGTCCAGGCAACGTCCAAACCAACCGCAAGACCCCCCAAGGACCCTGAAAGAAAGCAATCCGAGTCTGCGTCAAATGCGGTGTCAAACACATGTTGGATTGGTATCCAGCGACGCGCGTTTCGGTCTTTCAGACCTCGTCAGGCTGGCTGAGCCATGCCTACTGGGACTCTTCTAGTTCCCTAGTAGGTGGGGCGCTTCTAATCCCCTGGCTGTCGGCTTCCCTGTTTCTCCACAGCAGGATGCTTGCTCATCGACTGCTGGAGAGGGAATGAGCCGTTCTGGCAGGAGGAGGCTTTATATGAGTGCTGCAGGGGGCGGGGCTTATATGCTCTCCACTGCAGTGGAGTCTATAGACCCTCAAAATCCACTCCTTCCTATGTGATGCATCAAATTGCCATATTATGTGCATCACATAGGGGACAAACACCCCCTTGAATATCGGGGTGTTTGATCAAAGCACAAAAATGTTTTCTTTGATGTACCTCAACTCCTGATATAATGTGTCTGAATCAAGTCTTTTTTAAGCAATTTGCTGACTTGTAGCCCCTCACCACACTCAACAAAGTGAAACGAACTACTCACCGACAAGGTCCCCAGTGGGCTCACGAAGGCAGGACGTCGCCCGACAGCAGATTGCAGGCTCTGGCAGGTTAGGTTTAGGAGTAGGGGGTGGGGGAAGGGGATAAAGGCACTGTCCGTGGACAACCTGTCCAGGCAACGTCCAAACCAACCGCAAGACCCCCCAAGGACCCTGAAAGAAAGCAATCCGAGTCTGCGTCAAATGCGGTGTCAAACACATGTTGGATTGGTATCCAGCGACGCGCGTTTCGGTCTTTCAGACCTCGTCAGGCTGGCTGAGCCATGCCTACTGGGACTCTTCTAGTTCCCTAGTAGGTGGGGCGCTTCTAATCCCCTGGCTGTCGGCTTCCCTGTTTCTCCACAGCAGGATGCTTGCTCATCGACTGCTGGAGAGGGAATGAGCCGTTCTGGCAGGAGGAGGCTTTATATGAGTGCTGCAGGGGGCGGGGCTTATATGCTCTCCACTGCAGTGGAGTCTATAGACCCTCAAAATCCACTCCTTCCTATGTGATGCATCAAATTGCCATATTATGTGCATCACATAGGGGACAAACACCCCCTTGAATATCGGGGTGTTTGATCAAAGCACAAAAATGTTTTCTTTGATGTACCTCAACTCCTGATATAATGTGTCTGAATCAAGTCTTTTTTAAGCAATTTGCTGACTTGTAGCCCCTCACCACACTCAACAAAGTGAAACGAACTACTCACCGACAAGGTCCCCAGTGGGCTCACGAAGGCAGGACGTCGCCCGACAGCAGATTGCAGGCTCTGGCAGGTTAGGTTTAGGAGTAGGGGGTGGGGGAAGGGGATAAAGGCACTGTCCGTGGACAACCTGTCCAGGCAACGTCCAAACCAACCGCAAGACCCCCCAAGGACCCTGAAAGAAAGCAATCCGAGTCTGCGTCAAATGCGGTGTCAAACACATGTTGGATTGGTATCCAGCGACGCGCGTTTCGGTCTTTCAGACCTCGTCAGGCTGGCTGAGCCATGCCTACTGGGACTCTTCTAGTTCCCTAGTAGGTGGGGCGCTTCTAATCCCCTGGCTGTCGGCTTCCCTGTTTCTCCACAGCAGGATGCTTGCTCATCGACTGCTGGAGAGGGAATGAGCCGTTCTGGCAGGAGGAGGCTTTATATGAGTGCTGCAGGGGGCGGGGCTTATATGCTCTCCACTGCAGTGGAGTCTATAGACCCTCAAAATCCACTCCTTCCTATGTGATGCATCAAATTGCCATATTATGTGCATCACATAGGGGACAAACACCCCCTTGAATATCGGGGTGTTTGATCAAAGCACAAAAATGTTTTCTTTGATGTACCTCAACTCCTGATATAATGTGTCTGAATCAAGTCTTTTTTAAGCAATTTGCTGACTTGTAGCCCCTCACCACACTCAACAAAGTGAAACGAACTACTCACCGACAAGGTCCCCAGTGGGCTCACGAAGGCAGGACGTCGCCCGACAGCAGATTGCAGGCTCTGGCAGGTTAGGTTTAGGAGTAGGGGGTGGGGGAAGGGGATAAAGGCACTGTCCGTGGACAACCTGTCCAGGCAACGTCCAAACCAACCGCAAGACCCCCCAAGGACCCTGAAAGAAAGCAATCCGAGTCTGCGTCAAATGCGGTGTCAAACACATGTTGGATTGGTATCCAGCGACGCGCGTTTCGGTCTTTCAGACCTCGTCAGGCTGGCTGAGCCATGCCTACTGGGACTCTTCTAGTTCCCTAGTAGGTGGGGCGCTTCTAATCCCCTGGCTGTCGGCTTCCCTGTTTCTCCACAGCAGGATGCTTGCTCATCGACTGCTGGAGAGGGAATGAGCCGTTCTGGCAGGAGGAGGCTTTATATGAGTGCTGCAGGGGGCGGGGCTTATATGCTCTCCACTGCAGTGGAGTCTATAGACCCTCAAAATCCACTCCTTCCTATGTGATGCATCAAATTGCCATATTATGTGCATCACATAGGGGACAAACACCCCCTTGAATATCGGGGTGTTTGATCAAAGCACAAAAATGTTTTCTTTGATGTACCTCAACTCCTGATATAATGTGTCTGAATCAAGTCTTTTTTAAGCAATTTGCTGACTTGTAGCCCCTCACCACACTCAACAAAGTGAAACGAACTACTCACCGACAAGGTCCCCAGTGGGCTCACGAAGGCAGGACGTCGCCCGACAGCAGATTGCAGGCTCTGGCAGGTTAGGTTTAGGAGTAGGGGGTGGGGGAAGGGGATAAAGGCACTGTCCGTGGACAACCTGTCCAGGCAACGTCCAAACCAACCGCAAGACCCCCCAAGGACCCTGAAAGAAAGCAATCCGAGTCTGCGTCAAATGCGGTGTCAAACACATGTTGGATTGGTATCCAGCGACGCGCGTTTCGGTCTTTCAGACCTCGTCAGGCTGGCTGAGCCATGCCTACTGGGACTCTTCTAGTTCCCTAGTAGGTGGGGCGCTTCTAATCCCCTGGCTGTCGGCTTCCCTGTTTCTCCACAGCAGGATGCTTGCTCATCGACTGCTGGAGAGGGAATGAGCCGTTCTGGCAGGAGGAGGCTTTATATGAGTGCTGCAGGGGGCGGGGCTTATATGCTCTCCACTGCAGTGGAGTCTATAGACCCTCAAAATCCACTCCTTCCTATGTGATGCATCAAATTGCCATATTATGTGCATCACATAGGGGACAAACACCCCCTTGAATATCGGGGTGTTTGATCAAAGCACAAAAATGTTTTCTTTGATGTACCTCAACTCCTGATATAATGTGTCTGAATCAAGTCTTTTTTAAGCAATTTGCTGACTTGTAGCCCCTCACCACACTCAACAAAGTGAAACGAACTACTCACCGACAAGGTCCCCAGTGGGCTCACGAAGGCAGGACGTCGCCCGACAGCAGATTGCAGGCTCTGGCAGGTTAGGTTTAGGAGTAGGGGGTGGGGGAAGGGGATAAAGGCACTGTCCGTGGACAACCTGTCCAGGCAACGTCCAAACCAACCGCAAGACCCCCCAAGGACCCTGAAAGAAAGCAATCCGAGTCTGCGTCAAATGCGGTGTCAAACACATGTTGGATTGGTATCCAGCGACGCGCGTTTCGGTCTTTCAGACCTCGTCAGGCTGGCTGAGCCATGCCTACTGGGACTCTTCTAGTTCCCTAGTAGGTGGGGCGCTTCTAATCCCCTGGCTGTCGGCTTCCCTGTTTCTCCACAGCAGGATGCTTGCTCATCGACTGCTGGAGAGGGAATGAGCCGTTCTGGCAGGAGGAGGCTTTATATGAGTGCTGCAGGGGGCGGGGCTTATATGCTCTCCACTGCAGTGGAGTCTATAGACCCTCAAAATCCACTCCTTCCTATGTGATGCATCAAATTGCCATATTATGTGCATCACATAGGGGACAAACACCCCCTTGAATATCGGGGTGTTTGATCAAAGCACAAAAATGTTTTCTTTGATGTACCTCAACTCCTGATATAATGTGTCTGAATCAAGTCTTTTTTAAGCAATTTGCTGACTTGTAGCCCCTCACCACACTCAACAAAGTGAAACGAACTACTCACCGACAAGGTCCCCAGTGGGCTCACGAAGGCAGGACGTCGCCCGACAGCAGATTGCAGGCTCTGGCAGGTTAGGTTTAGGAGTAGGGGGTGGGGGAAGGGGATAAAGGCACTGTCCGTGGACAACCTGTCCAGGCAACGTCCAAACCAACCGCAAGACCCCCCAAGGACCCTGAAAGAAAGCAATCCGAGTCTGCGTCAAATGCGGTGTCAAACACATGTTGGATTGGTATCCAGCGACGCGCGTTTCGGTCTTTCAGACCTCGTCAGGCTGGCTGAGCCATGCCTACTGGGACTCTTCTAGTTCCCTAGTAGGTGGGGCGCTTCTAATCCCCTGGCTGTCGGCTTCCCTGTTTCTCCACAGCAGGATGCTTGCTCATCGACTGCTGGAGAGGGAATGAGCCGTTCTGGCAGGAGGAGGCTTTATATGAGTGCTGCAGGGGGCGGGGCTTATATGCTCTCCACTGCAGTGGAGTCTATAGACCCTCAAAATCCACTCCTTCCTATGTGATGCATCAAATTGCCATATTATGTGCATCACATAGGGGACAAACACCCCCTTGAATATCGGGGTGTTTGATCAAAGCACAAAAATGTTTTCTTTGATGTACCTCAACTCCTGATATAATGTGTCTGAATCAAGTCTTTTTTAAGCAATTTGCTGACTTGTAGCCCCTCACCACACTCAACAAAGTGAAACGAACTACTCACCGACAAGGTCCCCAGTGGGCTCACGAAGGCAGGACGTCGCCCGACAGCAGATTGCAGGCTCTGGCAGGTTAGGTTTAGGAGTAGGGGGTGGGGGAAGGGGATAAAGGCACTGTCCGTGGACAACCTGTCCAGGCAACGTCCAAACCAACCGCAAGACCCCCCAAGGACCCTGAAAGAAAGCAATCCGAGTCTGCGTCAAATGCGGTGTCAAACACATGTTGGATTGGTATCCAGCGACGCGCGTTTCGGTCTTTCAGACCTCGTCAGGCTGGCTGAGCCATGCCTACTGGGACTCTTCTAGTTCCCTAGTAGGTGGGGCGCTTCTAATCCCCTGGCTGTCGGCTTCCCTGTTTCTCCACAGCAGGATGCTTGCTCATCGACTGCTGGAGAGGGAATGAGCCGTTCTGGCAGGAGGAGGCTTTATATGAGTGCTGCAGGGGGCGGGGCTTATATGCTCTCCACTGCAGTGGAGTCTATAGACCCTCAAAATCCACTCCTTCCTATGTGATGCATCAAATTGCCATATTATGTGCATCACATAGGGGACAAACACCCCCTTGAATATCGGGGTGTTTGATCAAAGCACAAAAATGTTTTCTTTGATGTACCTCAACTCCTGATATAATGTGTCTGAATCAAGTCTTTTTTAAGCAATTTGCTGACTTGTAGCCCCTCACCACACTCAACAAAGTGAAACGAACTACTCACCGACAAGGTCCCCAGTGGGCTCACGAAGGCAGGACGTCGCCCGACAGCAGATTGCAGGCTCTGGCAGGTTAGGTTTAGGAGTAGGGGGTGGGGGAAGGGGATAAAGGCACTGTCCGTGGACAACCTGTCCAGGCAACGTCCAAACCAACCGCAAGACCCCCCAAGGACCCTGAAAGAAAGCAATCCGAGTCTGCGTCAAATGCGGTGTCAAACACATGTTGGATTGGTATCCAGCGACGCGCGTTTCGGTCTTTCAGACCTCGTCAGGCTGGCTGAGCCATGCCTACTGGGACTCTTCTAGTTCCCTAGTAGGTGGGGCGCTTCTAATCCCCTGGCTGTCGGCTTCCCTGTTTCTCCACAGCAGGATGCTTGCTCATCGACTGCTGGAGAGGGAATGAGCCGTTCTGGCAGGAGGAGGCTTTATATGAGTGCTGCAGGGGGCGGGGCTTATATGCTCTCCACTGCAGTGGAGTCTATAGACCCTCAAAATCCACTCCTTCCTATGTGATGCATCAAATTGCCATATTATGTGCATCACATAGGGGACAAACACCCCCTTGAATATCGGGGTGTTTGATCAAAGCACAAAAATGTTTTCTTTGATGTACCTCAACTCCTGATATAATGTGTCTGAATCAAGTCTTTTTTAAGCAATTTGCTGACTTGTAGCCCCTCACCACACTCAACAAAGTGAAACGAACTACTCACCGACAAGGTCCCCAGTGGGCTCACGAAGGCAGGACGTCGCCCGACAGCAGATTGCAGGCTCTGGCAGGTTAGGTTTAGGAGTAGGGGGTGGGGGAAGGGGATAAAGGCACTGTCCGTGGACAACCTGTCCAGGCAACGTCCAAACCAACCGCAAGACCCCCCAAGGACCCTGAAAGAAAGCAATCCGAGTCTGCGTCAAATGCGGTGTCAAACACATGTTGGATTGGTATCCAGCGACGCGCGTTTCGGTCTTTCAGACCTCGTCAGGCTGGCTGAGCCATGCCTACTGGGACTCTTCTAGTTCCCTAGTAGGTGGGGCGCTTCTAATCCCCTGGCTGTCGGCTTCCCTGTTTCTCCACAGCAGGATGCTTGCTCATCGACTGCTGGAGAGGGAATGAGCCGTTCTGGCAGGAGGAGGCTTTATATGAGTGCTGCAGGGGGCGGGGCTTATATGCTCTCCACTGCAGTGGAGTCTATAGACCCTCAAAATCCACTCCTTCCTATGTGATGCATCAAATTGCCATATTATGTGCATCACATAGGGGACAAACACCCCCTTGAATATCGGGGTGTTTGATCAAAGCACAAAAATGTTTTCTTTGATGTACCTCAACTCCTGATATAATGTGTCTGAATCAAGTCTTTTTTAAGCAATTTGCTGACTTGTAGCCCCTCACCACACTCAACAAAGTGAAACGAACTACTCACCGACAAGGTCCCCAGTGGGCTCACGAAGGCAGGACGTCGCCCGACAGCAGATTGCAGGCTCTGGCAGGTTAGGTTTAGGAGTAGGGGGTGGGGGAAGGGGATAAAGGCACTGTCCGTGGACAACCTGTCCAGGCAACGTCCAAACCAACCGCAAGACCCCCCAAGGACCCTGAAAGAAAGCAATCCGAGTCTGCGTCAAATGCGGTGTCAAACACATGTTGGATTGGTATCCAGCGACGCGCGTTTCGGTCTTTCAGACCTCGTCAGGCTGGCTGAGCCATGCCTACTGGGACTCTTCTAGTTCCCTAGTAGGTGGGGCGCTTCTAATCCCCTGGCTGTCGGCTTCCCTGTTTCTCCACAGCAGGATGCTTGCTCATCGACTGCTGGAGAGGGAATGAGCCGTTCTGGCAGGAGGAGGCTTTATATGAGTGCTGCAGGGGGCGGGGCTTATATGCTCTCCACTGCAGTGGAGTCTATAGACCCTCAAAATCCACTCCTTCCTATGTGATGCATCAAATTGCCATATTATGTGCATCACATAGGGGACAAACACCCCCTTGAATATCGGGGTGTTTGATCAAAGCACAAAAATGTTTTCTTTGATGTACCTCAACTCCTGATATAATGTGTCTGAATCAAGTCTTTTTTAAGCAATTTGCTGACTTGTAGCCCCTCACCACACTCAACAAAGTGAAACGAACTACTCACCGACAAGGTCCCCAGTGGGCTCACGAAGGCAGGACGTCGCCCGACAGCAGATTGCAGGCTCTGGCAGGTTAGGTTTAGGAGTAGGGGGTGGGGGAAGGGGATAAAGGCACTGTCCGTGGACAACCTGTCCAGGCAACGTCCAAACCAACCGCAAGACCCCCCAAGGACCCTGAAAGAAAGCAATCCGAGTCTGCGTCAAATGCGGTGTCAAACACATGTTGGATTGGTATCCAGCGACGCGCGTTTCGGTCTTTCAGACCTCGTCAGGCTGGCTGAGCCATGCCTACTGGGACTCTTCTAGTTCCCTAGTAGGTGGGGCGCTTCTAATCCCCTGGCTGTCGGCTTCCCTGTTTCTCCACAGCAGGATGCTTGCTCATCGACTGCTGGAGAGGGAATGAGCCGTTCTGGCAGGAGGAGGCTTTATATGAGTGCTGCAGGGGGCGGGGCTTATATGCTCTCCACTGCAGTGGAGTCTATAGACCCTCAAAATCCACTCCTTCCTATGTGATGCATCAAATTGCCATATTATGTGCATCACATAGGGGACAAACACCCCCTTGAATATCGGGGTGTTTGATCAAAGCACAAAAATGTTTTCTTTGATGTACCTCAACTCCTGATATAATGTGTCTGAATCAAGTCTTTTTTAAGCAATTTGCTGACTTGTAGCCCCTCACCACACTCAACAAAGTGAAACGAACTACTCACCGACAAGGTCCCCAGTGGGCTCACGAAGGCAGGACGTCGCCCGACAGCAGATTGCAGGCTCTGGCAGGTTAGGTTTAGGAGTAGGGGGTGGGGGAAGGGGATAAAGGCACTGTCCGTGGACAACCTGTCCAGGCAACGTCCAAACCAACCGCAAGACCCCCCAAGGACCCTGAAAGAAAGCAATCCGAGTCTGCGTCAAATGCGGTGTCAAACACATGTTGGATTGGTATCCAGCGACGCGCGTTTCGGTCTTTCAGACCTCGTCAGGCTGGCTGAGCCATGCCTACTGGGACTCTTCTAGTTCCCTAGTAGGTGGGGCGCTTCTAATCCCCTGGCTGTCGGCTTCCCTGTTTCTCCACAGCAGGATGCTTGCTCATCGACTGCTGGAGAGGGAATGAGCCGTTCTGGCAGGAGGAGGCTTTATATGAGTGCTGCAGGGGGCGGGGCTTATATGCTCTCCACTGCAGTGGAGTCTATAGACCCTCAAAATCCACTCCTTCCTATGTGATGCATCAAATTGCCATATTATGTGCATCACATAGGGGACAAACACCCCCTTGAATATCGGGGTGTTTGATCAAAGCACAAAAATGTTTTCTTTGATGTACCTCAACTCCTGATATAATGTGTCTGAATCAAGTCTTTTTTAAGCAATTTGCTGACTTGTAGCCCCTCACCACACTCAACAAAGTGAAACGAACTACTCACCGACAAGGTCCCCAGTGGGCTCACGAAGGCAGGACGTCGCCCGACAGCAGATTGCAGGCTCTGGCAGGTTAGGTTTAGGAGTAGGGGGTGGGGGAAGGGGATAAAGGCACTGTCCGTGGACAACCTGTCCAGGCAACGTCCAAACCAACCGCAAGACCCCCCAAGGACCCTGAAAGAAAGCAATCCGAGTCTGCGTCAAATGCGGTGTCAAACACATGTTGGATTGGTATCCAGCGACGCGCGTTTCGGTCTTTCAGACCTCGTCAGGCTGGCTGAGCCATGCCTACTGGGACTCTTCTAGTTCCCTAGTAGGTGGGGCGCTTCTAATCCCCTGGCTGTCGGCTTCCCTGTTTCTCCACAGCAGGATGCTTGCTCATCGACTGCTGGAGAGGGAATGAGCCGTTCTGGCAGGAGGAGGCTTTATATGAGTGCTGCAGGGGGCGGGGCTTATATGCTCTCCACTGCAGTGGAGTCTATAGACCCTCAAAATCCACTCCTTCCTATGTGATGCATCAAATTGCCATATTATGTGCATCACATAGGGGACAAACACCCCCTTGAATATCGGGGTGTTTGATCAAAGCACAAAAATGTTTTCTTTGATGTACCTCAACTCCTGATATAATGTGTCTGAATCAAGTCTTTTTTAAGCAATTTGCTGACTTGTAGCCCCTCACCACACTCAACAAAGTGAAACGAACTACTCACCGACAAGGTCCCCAGTGGGCTCACGAAGGCAGGACGTCGCCCGACAGCAGATTGCAGGCTCTGGCAGGTTAGGTTTAGGAGTAGGGGGTGGGGGAAGGGGATAAAGGCACTGTCCGTGGACAACCTGTCCAGGCAACGTCCAAACCAACCGCAAGACCCCCCAAGGACCCTGAAAGAAAGCAATCCGAGTCTGCGTCAAATGCGGTGTCAAACACATGTTGGATTGGTATCCAGCGACGCGCGTTTCGGTCTTTCAGACCTCGTCAGGCTGGCTGAGCCATGCCTACTGGGACTCTTCTAGTTCCCTAGTAGGTGGGGCGCTTCTAATCCCCTGGCTGTCGGCTTCCCTGTTTCTCCACAGCAGGATGCTTGCTCATCGACTGCTGGAGAGGGAATGAGCCGTTCTGGCAGGAGGAGGCTTTATATGAGTGCTGCAGGGGGCGGGGCTTATATGCTCTCCACTGCAGTGGAGTCTATAGACCCTCAAAATCCACTCCTTCCTATGTGATGCATCAAATTGCCATATTATGTGCATCACATAGGGGACAAACACCCCCTTGAATATCGGGGTGTTTGATCAAAGCACAAAAATGTTTTCTTTGATGTACCTCAACTCCTGATATAATGTGTCTGAATCAAGTCTTTTTTAAGCAATTTGCTGACTTGTAGCCCCTCACCACACTCAACAAAGTGAAACGAACTACTCACCGACAAGGTCCCCAGTGGGCTCACGAAGGCAGGACGTCGCCCGACAGCAGATTGCAGGCTCTGGCAGGTTAGGTTTAGGAGTAGGGGGTGGGGGAAGGGGATAAAGGCACTGTCCGTGGACAACCTGTCCAGGCAACGTCCAAACCAACCGCAAGACCCCCCAAGGACCCTGAAAGAAAGCAATCCGAGTCTGCGTCAAATGCGGTGTCAAACACATGTTGGATTGGTATCCAGCGACGCGCGTTTCGGTCTTTCAGACCTCGTCAGGCTGGCTGAGCCATGCCTACTGGGACTCTTCTAGTTCCCTAGTAGGTGGGGCGCTTCTAATCCCCTGGCTGTCGGCTTCCCTGTTTCTCCACAGCAGGATGCTTGCTCATCGACTGCTGGAGAGGGAATGAGCCGTTCTGGCAGGAGGAGGCTTTATATGAGTGCTGCAGGGGGCGGGGCTTATATGCTCTCCACTGCAGTGGAGTCTATAGACCCTCAAAATCCACTCCTTCCTATGTGATGCATCAAATTGCCATATTATGTGCATCACATAGGGGACAAACACCCCCTTGAATATCGGGGTGTTTGATCAAAGCACAAAAATGTTTTCTTTGATGTACCTCAACTCCTGATATAATGTGTCTGAATCAAGTCTTTTTTAAGCAATTTGCTGACTTGTAGCCCCTCACCACACTCAACAAAGTGAAACGAACTACTCACCGACAAGGTCCCCAGTGGGCTCACGAAGGCAGGACGTCGCCCGACAGCAGATTGCAGGCTCTGGCAGGTTAGGTTTAGGAGTAGGGGGTGGGGGAAGGGGATAAAGGCACTGTCCGTGGACAACCTGTCCAGGCAACGTCCAAACCAACCGCAAGACCCCCCAAGGACCCTGAAAGAAAGCAATCCGAGTCTGCGTCAAATGCGGTGTCAAACACATGTTGGATTGGTATCCAGCGACGCGCGTTTCGGTCTTTCAGACCTCGTCAGGCTGGCTGAGCCATGCCTACTGGGACTCTTCTAGTTCCCTAGTAGGTGGGGCGCTTCTAATCCCCTGGCTGTCGGCTTCCCTGTTTCTCCACAGCAGGATGCTTGCTCATCGACTGCTGGAGAGGGAATGAGCCGTTCTGGCAGGAGGAGGCTTTATATGAGTGCTGCAGGGGGCGGGGCTTATATGCTCTCCACTGCAGTGGAGTCTATAGACCCTCAAAATCCACTCCTTCCTATGTGATGCATCAAATTGCCATATTATGTGCATCACATAGGGGACAAACACCCCCTTGAATATCGGGGTGTTTGATCAAAGCACAAAAATGTTTTCTTTGATGTACCTCAACTCCTGATATAATGTGTCTGAATCAAGTCTTTTTTAAGCAATTTGCTGACTTGTAGCCCCTCACCACACTCAACAAAGTGAAACGAACTACTCACCGACAAGGTCCCCAGTGGGCTCACGAAGGCAGGACGTCGCCCGACAGCAGATTGCAGGCTCTGGCAGGTTAGGTTTAGGAGTAGGGGGTGGGGGAAGGGGATAAAGGCACTGTCCGTGGACAACCTGTCCAGGCAACGTCCAAACCAACCGCAAGACCCCCCAAGGACCCTGAAAGAAAGCAATCCGAGTCTGCGTCAAATGCGGTGTCAAACACATGTTGGATTGGTATCCAGCGACGCGCGTTTCGGTCTTTCAGACCTCGTCAGGCTGGCTGAGCCATGCCTACTGGGACTCTTCTAGTTCCCTAGTAGGTGGGGCGCTTCTAATCCCCTGGCTGTCGGCTTCCCTGTTTCTCCACAGCAGGATGCTTGCTCATCGACTGCTGGAGAGGGAATGAGCCGTTCTGGCAGGAGGAGGCTTTATATGAGTGCTGCAGGGGGCGGGGCTTATATGCTCTCCACTGCAGTGGAGTCTATAGACCCTCAAAATCCACTCCTTCCTATGTGATGCATCAAATTGCCATATTATGTGCATCACATAGGGGACAAACACCCCCTTGAATATCGGGGTGTTTGATCAAAGCACAAAAATGTTTTCTTTGATGTACCTCAACTCCTGATATAATGTGTCTGAATCAAGTCTTTTTTAAGCAATTTGCTGACTTGTAGCCCCTCACCACACTCAACAAAGTGAAACGAACTACTCACCGACAAGGTCCCCAGTGGGCTCACGAAGGCAGGACGTCGCCCGACAGCAGATTGCAGGCTCTGGCAGGTTAGGTTTAGGAGTAGGGGGTGGGGGAAGGGATAAGGCACTGTCCGTGGACAACCTGTCCAGGCAACGTCCAAACCAACCGCAAGACCCCCCAAGGACCCTGAAGAAAGCATCCGAGTCTGCGTCAAATGCGGTGTCAAACACATGTTGGATGGTATCCAGCGACGCGCGTTTCGGTCTTTCAGACCTCGTCAGGCTGGCTGAGCCATGCCTACTGGGACTCTTCTAGTTCCCTAGTAGGTGGGGCGCTTCTAATCCCCTGGCTGTCGGCTTCCCTGTTTCTCCACAGCAGGATGCTTGCTCATCGACTGCTGGAGAGGGAATGAGCCGTTCTGGCAGGAGGAGGCTTTATATGAGTGCTGCAGGGGGCGGGGCTTATATGCTCTCCACTGCAGTGGAGTCTATAGACCCTCAAAATCCACTCCTTCCTATGTGATGCATCAATTGCCATATTATGTGCATCACATAGGGACAAACACCCCTTGAATATCGGGGTGTTTGATCAAAGCACAAAAATGTTTTCTTTGATGTACCTCAACTCCTGATATAATGTGTCTGAATCAAGTCTTTTTAAGCAATTTGCTGACTTGTAGCCCCTCACCACACTCAACAAAGTGAAACGAACTACTCACCGACAAGGTCCCCAGTGGGCTCACGAAGGCAGGACGTCGCCCGACAGCAGATTGCAGGCTCTGGCAGGTTAGTTTAGGAGTAGGGGGTGGGGGAAGGGATAAAGGCACTGTCCGGGGACAACCTGTCCAGGCAACGTCCAAACCAACCGCAAGACCCCCAAGGACCCTGAAAGAAAGCAATCCGAGTCTGCGTCAAATGCGGTGTCAAAACACATGTTGGATTGGTATCCAGCGACGCGCGTTTCGGTCCTTTCAGACCTCGTCAGGCTGGCTGAGCCATGCCTACTGGGACTCTTCTAGTTCCCTAGTAGGTGGGGCGCTTCTAATCCCCTGGCTGTCGGCTTCCCTGTTTCTCCACAGCAGGATGCTTGCTCATCGACTGCTGGAGAGGGAATGAGCCGTTCTGGCAGGAGGAGGCTTTATATGAGTGCTGCAGGGGGCGGGGCTTATATGCTCTCCACTGCAGTGGAGTCTATAGACCCTCAAAATCCACTCCTTCCTATGTGATGCATCAAATTGCCATATTATGTGCATCACATAGGGGACAAACACCCCCTTGAATATCGGGGTGTTTGATCAAAGCACAAAATGTTTTCTTTGATGTACCTCAACTCCTGATATAATGTGTCTGAATCAAGTCTTTTTTAAGCAATTTGCTGACTTGTAGCCCCTCACCACACTCAACAAAGTGAAACGAACTACTCACCGACAAGGTCCCCAGTGGGCTCACGAAGGCAGGACGTCGCCCGACAGCAGATTGCAGGCTCTGGCAGGTTAGGTTTAGGAGTAGGGGGTGGGGGAAGGGGATAAAGGCACTGTCCGTGGACAACCTGTCCAGGCAACGTCCCAAACCAACCGCAAGACCCCCCAAGGACCCTGAAAGAAAGCAATCCGAGTCTGCGTCAAATGCGGTGTCAAACACATGTTGGATTGGTATCCAGCGACGCGCGTTTCGGTCTTTCAGACCTCGTCAGGCTGGCTGAGCCATGCCTACTGGGGACTCTTCTAGTTCCCCTAGTAGGTGGGGCGCTTCTAATCCCCTGGCTGTCGGCTTCCCTGTTTCTCCACAGCAGGATGCTTGCTCATCGACTGCTGGAGAGGAATGAGCCGTTCTGGCAGGAGGAGGCTTTATATGAGTGCTGCAGGGGGCGGGGCTTATATGCTCTCCACTGCAGTGGAGTCTATAGACCCTCAAAATCCACTCCTTCCTATGTGATGCATCAAATTGCCATATTATGTGCATCACATAGGGGACAAACACCCCCTTGAATATCGGGGTGTTTGATCAAAGCACAAAAATGTTTTCTTTGATGTACCTCAACTCCTGATATAATGTGTCTGAATCAAGTCTTTTTTAAGCAATTTGCTGACTTGTAGCCCCTCACCACACTCAACAAAGTGAAACGAACTACTCACCGACAAGGTCCCCAGTGGGCTCACGAAGGCAGGACGTCGCCCGACAGCAGATTGCAGGCTCTGGCAGGTTAGGTTTAGGAGTAGGGGGTGGGGGAAGGGGATAAAGGCACTGTCCGTGGACAACCTGTCCAGGCAACGTCCAAACCAACGCAAGACCCCCCAAGGACCCTGAAAGAAAGCAATCCGAGTCTGCGTCAAATGCGGTGTCAACACATGTTGGATTGTATCCAGCGACGCGCGTTCGGTCTTTCAGACCTCGTCAGCTGGCTGAGCCATGCCTACTGGGACTCTCTAGTTCCCTAGTAGGTGGGGCGCTTCTAATCCCCTGGCTGTCGGCTTCCCTGTTTCTCCACAGCAGGATGCTTGCTCATCGACTGCTGGAGAGGGAATGAGCCGTTCTGGCAGGAGGAGGCTTTATATGAGTGCTGCAGGGGGCCGGGGCTTATATGCTCTCCACTGCAGTGGAGTCTATAGACCCTCAAAAATCCACTCCTTCCTATGTGATGCATCAAATTGCCATATTATGTGCATCACATAGGGGACAAAACACCCCCTTGAATATCGGGGTGTTTTGATCAAAGCACAAAAATGTTTT